>NC_065449.1:124712526-125000026 GCF_917563875.1 Diabrotica virgifera virgifera
GAATGAGTTTCCAGCTGAATTCTTTATTTGGTCAGACCATCTAGTTGGTGATCGTCCTCTTGATCTTCTCCCCGGAACGTTTCCAGAAACAATTAATCTCTCCAAACTGTCGTCGCCTCTGCGAACCACGTGACCAAAGAATTGCAGAATTCGTTGCAGACATATTGTGGACAGCCTTTTTTTAATATTGAGTTGGTTTAGAATGGAAACGTTTGTCCTATGAGCAGTCCAAGGTATGCGCAGCATTCTTCTCCAGCACCATATCTCAAAAGCATAAATTTTTTGGCGCTCGCATGCGCGAAGTGCCCAAGTCTCTGCTCCGTATAGAAATATTGAGAATACAATCAGTCTCATCTTGATATTTTGAGAGATAGATCTGTCTTTCCAAACTTTAGTTAGGCGACTTCTGCTTCACAGTTACCATCGTATGTTATACTAGACCCGAGATAGACAAAGGTGTTTACTATCTGGTAGTCCTGTAACATGTTAGTCAGTTGAATAGTGTCGAATCTGTCGACCACCATTATTTATACAATATATCTATTTATACAAGATATTTATACAATATGTTCATTCACTTGACCGTGAATTAGTGCACTTAACGTAAACCGGGTACCTGAATTTAAGAAATCGAGGGGTTCGAGCGAAAACCCGATAACTAACAAAACCATTGTATAGAGATAATCGCGATTAAAGATTTTAGGAAATTTAAAGAAGATTTAAAATCGTCCTAGGAAGTTTTATCAAATATTTGTTATAGCCAAATGGCAGAGAATTTAATATTTTGTTAGAATAATTTATTTTAAGTTTAATTTATAAAAACGTATTTACAAAAAAAAATAAAACGTGATATTTATCGGGTTTTACCTCGTTGAATGAGTATAACATTTGACTTTATTGGTTTTTATTTTGAATTTTTTAATTATAAAATAAAAGTTAATTGTATATTATTCCAACAAAAATAAATTAATCTGCATTCTTTTTAAAAAATTAAAAGGTAAAATGTGTCTTCTTCCGATTCTTCTCACATCATTACGTCTGAAATTCGATCTACGATATAATTACCGGTTTTTAAATTTGTTATTCAAGCATGCACCTCTTCTGGAAAATATTTTCTTGGCACATCTTTATCAAATTCGTTTTCTTTGCTTCACTTATTGGAAAGGTAGTTTTATAAACTTTGGTAAATTGCCCGGAGTTGGTAAGTCTATGGTTGCTTTTTGGGATGAAATTTGTTTTAGCCTTTTAGGGCGTAGATTACGAGTTTTTTTTAATTCAAACCAATATCTTCTGATGTTTTTATTAGCTGGTTACCGTTTTCCGCTATTGTCTTCTTTAGAATATCATCCAGTAGAATCACAGTTAACTACAGCATTTATTGTATCATCTGAGAATATACACAGCGTTTTTTAAAAAACTTTTGACACACTGGAATTCATTCATGGTAAGCTAGTGGAAAGAAACATTTCTTACTAAATGTTCGTTCCTTTCTTTGGGAAGTTTTAGGGACAAGTTAGTCCTAATTATTTTGACAGTTATATTGTACAAAATAAAAAATTTTCTAGACTAGACTACTACTACTAGACTCCAGTAATTTCTACAGTTTCAATAGTCTTCAGACAACTTTTCAGTACACTTAAATTTAAATTTACTACAGTTGATTTGATGTGGTGCCTTGGAAGCTCTGAGTTTGTTTTTCATTATAAATATGGGCCCCATTCTAACCAATTTGTTTGTTTTCGTAATATGCAATTGTCAATTTATGCCATCTTTTACTGGGTTTTCGCAGGAAAAAAGTGTGTTGAAATTTAATAAACTATCATAATCTAAAATTCTTTATCGAATTTTCGCATGAACATATTTTGTCAAAATGAACAATTTTGTAATGTTCATCTCCGATAAAATTAATTATCAGTTTTTAACTTTTTTTTTGGAGGTGAGAATCTTCTAAAGACTTCTGGGAAGGTGTCCTAGGTGTGTTGGATTCAACTCTCTACGCCTAACCGTAGCGAGCCGCCTACCAACTAAACTCACCTCCTCTTTCTCCAACCGGCGGGCCAGGAACCGACCTTAGCGGGCATAGCTCTGACCCACAAGCTTTGTTCGTCACCCCCATCTAGCACTCTCTGCGTGAGCTCTGTGACTGTCATGGCAACTCGGTCTCACCACCCCATCCACGCATGCAGCCAGCCAGGGTCCGTACGGCAACCGACCTATCTGCATGATAATGGGTGAGGGGGCGCGACCACGTCATCATCCCATCCACCGTAAACTGGCAAAGAATTACTAGACAGTTAGTGAGAACAACTAAACTTTCATTCCCCACCCCCAGTAGGAGTGGCCCATTCATCTATACACTCACAACACAAGATATAAACACATGAAAAACAAAACGTCTAACATTTACTAACACTAGGATTTTTTTTATGTTAAAGGACTCTGCCCTGGCGGAAGTGGGAGTTGTATATTGGCTACCCACCCCGGTCGGCGCGGAACGACACATGTTCAAAAGAAATACAAACGGATTATATTTGTTGGAGTCTCCCCTCTCTTTCTTCCTTATGCTTCATCGTGTCAGTGACAAATTCAATGATCAAGTCTAAACATTTTTTCATTCATAATGGCATTATGCATTAATTCTTGGGGCTCACCCAGAGGGGACCCCATCCTCAGCTGCATCGAGGTTCGCCCTGCATGATATACAGGGCATACGAATATCACGTGCTGCGCGTCATCCACCACTCCGCACTCGGTACACAGATCGTCCTCGGTCTTTCTTATACGATATGTATATGACCGAAAGGATCCATGTCCCGTCAAAAATTGTGTGAAATAATAGTTAACGCGCCTGCGTCTGCATTCCTACCACCTCACTACATCAGGGATAAGGGTCCTCGTCCAGGCGGCTTTGCCCGTTTCTCTTGACCACTGATCCTGCCAACTTTCCAGGCTTCTTCTTCTTTCTTCTGGTCCTGAACTTATAGCTCCGTTACGCCTTCGATGCATTCGTACCCTCTCCTCTGTCAGAATGTGCACCGGCACATTTCCGGCCACTACCTGTAGGGCAACGGTTGATACGGTTCTGTACACGCTGCACACTCTGATCAGGGGTTTTCTTTGCGCTCTGAGAAGCATGTCTCTGTATTTGGCTTTATTTATGACCTCATGCCACACTGGGGCCCCGTATAATAATAAATAAATATAATAATAAAGATTATTCCCAAATACTTAACTGTTTTCTAGGGTTTTAGTTCGGAGCCTCTGAACCGAAAATTAATGTCTTTTCGATTCCGCCGTCCCCTCAAGATAATTATCTCAGTCTTTTCTACTGCCAATTTTAAATCGTTGTTCTCTATCCATTTCGCGGTTTTTTCCATTGCTCTGTTTACTTTATGTATAATGCCCCGATTCGTGTCATCCTCGATTAGTACGGCTAGGTCGTCTGCGTATGCTATTGCCCTTACTCCTTGTGTTCTATTTACCTCTAGTACCCCATTGTATAATATGTTCCATAGTGTGGGTCCCAGGACTGACCAGCAGTCATATTCATCTTATTTTTCTTCGTTATGCATACGCTTCTTTCCGATAGGTAGTCCTTTATTATATTGGACATATAATCCGGGGCCCCCAGCTCGACAATCCTGTCGATGATGAGGCCCCAGTTCGCCGAGTTGAAGGCATTTTTAATGTCCAGTAGAACAAGTACCACCCACCTTTTTCTACTTGTTTGTGCCGAGTTTCTAATCCAGATCGCTGCGTCTACTGCTGATAGACCTTTTCGAAATCCGAATTGTTGACTGAGTCGGGGGTTTCCCAGGCTTGAGTAGCAATACCAGATTTGCTTCCTTTAATTCCCTGGGAAACTCTTGGTTTCCCAGTAGATTGTTAAATACTCCTCTGATCAAACCTGGTTTCTCTGTTGCTATTATCTTCAGTGCCTCAGGTGACAGACCATCAGGGCCGGGAGCTTTTCCCGATTTATTTCCTGACCAGCGGCTTTTATTTCTTCCTTCGTAAACTCCTCCACTACCGTGGGGAAGATCTTCAGGAAAGCTTGCTCCTCCTTGTCAGGAAAGAGAAGTTCCTCAGATTCACGCCGCTGGTCTTCGTCTAGTCTGTATGGGGCGATCATTTTGAGAGACTTCATCGTTATTTTGTATGCGTCTCCCCATATATCATTTTCTAGCGCGTCTATCAGGTTCTGTCACCTTTCCTTTTTCTCCTTCTTTATTTTGTTATTTAATTTCCTCTTCGCTGTTTTATATATCTCATTGAGCTCGGGGTTACCCTGGCTTCTTGTGTAATTCCTCCGAGCTCGGAGGCACACTTCCCGTAGTTCTCTCATCTCATCCGTCCACCAATAGGGGGTTCTTTCGTTCTTTTTTGTCTTCTCTGTGGACAACTCAACGGCGCTAACGAGTGTCTTCCTAAGTTGGCCGAGATCTGTTATTGCGTCTTCGTCGATTTTTTTAATCTCCGATAGATACCTGTTTTTGTTTAATGTTTTCTCTCTTCGACCTATCGGTTTTCTTAGAACCCTCCCTTTAACCATCACCTCGTACGTTATGTAACAGTGGTAGGTGAATAACTGTTCGTCGAGGACATCCCAATTTTTTATGCGTCTGGATAGCCTTTCGGTTGCAGTGATTGGATGGCCCCTCTTATGAATGTGGGTTTGTTGCTGTTGCGTACATGGAGGCCAGCCTGGGCTATCCATTCATTCCAGAACTCTCCCTTCTCATCATTCATGGGAGAGCCCCATGACCTAGAGTTTGCGTCGATGTCCCCGACAATCATTATTTGCTTCTCTCTTGTAGCGATGCTCATTATTTCATCTACTTTTTGTTTGTAGTCTCTGATGGGTATGTTTGGAGATATGTAGCATGCCAGGAGACCAAAAACCCTTCATCTTAATGAGAATATAATTTCCGCCCCTGACTACGCCACGCACACCAAGATCTTTATTTCTGAAGAGGACCGCCACGTTTTTGTTTGTATCCTGCACCCAGCCACCGTCCGAAGTTATTTTTTTTGTTAGGTTCCGGGACGATGAGTAAGTCTATTTTTAGCGTGCAGGCTTTAGCGTGGACCAGATCGTGTGCACGTTTTGCGCGGCCCACGTTCACCTGCATTATCCTTATACCAGGTTGATCCTTGAGATTCATTTTTGGTTCAGTTCCCTAGAGAGTTGACCCATATCCGTTTGTATATATTGAACACAATAAATATAAATAAAATAAAGGTGTAAATATAAAATGAATAAATAGATAAATAAATAAATAAAAAATTAAAATGGTATACTGGACAAAACACTAAGATTTTTAAAATTTAATGTAAAATTAAATTTCATATATATAAAATTTATATAAATAAAATATGTATAGATAAAATTTTCAAATAAATAAATAAAATAAATAAATATAAATATGTATGATTAAAATCGATAAATTTACCCTGTGAAATGTGGTTTCCTGTTTCACTAGTGGGCTGTATAGGGGCCCACCTCCGTTCTCCAGGAAACAACCTCTCACCCTTTCGCTTTTGTTTATTTTAATTCTTTATGGGTTCCCTTTCCCCTCCCCTGCCGTATACCCAAGCCCTATAGGCTGGGCATGTCATGCGGTCCATTCTATGACCCTCTTCCTTACAAGTTAAGCAGTACGCAGTGCTGCTACACTGCACCGCTGTATGCCCGTTTTTAAAGCAGTTGTAGCAGCATGCTACCCTGCTCTCCCTCCTGTCACCTTATCGGCGTATGGCGTTCCATTATAGGGCATACAGCGGTGCAGTTTAGCAGCACTGCGTACTGCTTAACTTGTAAGGAAAAGGGTCATAGAATGGACCGCATGACATGCCCAGCCTATAGGGCTTGGGTGTACGGCAGGGGAGGGGAAAGGGAACCCATAAAGAATTAAAATAAACAAAAGCGAAAGAGTTAGAGGTGGTTTTCTGGAGAACGGAGGTGGGCCCCTATACAGCCCACTAGTGAAACAGGAAACCACATTTCACAGGGTAAATTTATCGATTTTAATCATACATATTTATATTTATTTATTTTATTTATTTATTTGAAAATTTTATCTATACATATTTTATTTATATAAATTTTATATATATATGAAATTTAATTTCACATTAAATTTTAAAAATCTTAGTGTTTTGTCCAGTATACCATTTTAATTTTTTATTTATTTATTTACCTATTTATTCATTTTATATTTACACCTTTATTTTATTTATATTTATTGTGTTCAATATATACAAACGGATATGGGTCAACTCTCTAGGGAACTGAACCAAAAATGAATCTCAAGGATCAACCTGGTATAAGGATAATGCAGGTGAACGTGGGCCGCGCAAAACGTGCACGCGAAAGCCTGCACGCTAAAAATAGACTTACTCATCGTCCCGGAACCTAACAAAAAAATAACTTCGGACGTTGGCTGGGTGCAGGATACAAACAAAAACGTGGCGGTGCTCTTCAGAAATAAAGATCTTGGTGTGCGTGGCGTAGTCAGGGGCAGAAATTATATTCTCGTTAAGATGAAGGATTTTTGTCTCCTGGCATGCTACATATCTCCAAACATACCCATCAGAGACTACAAACAAAAAGTAGATGAAATAATGAGCATCGCTACAAGAGAGAAGCAAATAATGATTGTCGGGGACATCGACGCAAACTCTAGGTCATGGGGCTCTCCCATGAATGATGAGAAGGGAGAGTTCTGGAATGAATGGATAGCCCAGGCTGGCCTCCATGTACTCAACAGCAACAAACCCACATTCATAAGAGGGGCCATCCAATCACTGCAACCGAAAGGCTATCCAGACGCATAAAAAATTGGGATCATTAAAAGGGTTGGTCATAAGCTGCAATTGCGACGTCGCCATGAGGGGGTGGCAGCTGTAAATGATGCTTTACGACGGAATGGGGGGAGGATATTAAAAACTCCAAAATATTTACGACGTAGTTTATGGATGTTCCCCAATTTAGAAATGCCGTATGAAATATAGAAACCTATATTCAAAAAAATTAAGTATTTTGTTCAAAAGCTGTTAGATGGCAAGTACTCATTGGACGAAATAGGATGTTCATACTCGGGGACAATGTGTTACAAGGGTAAAAACACATGGAGCTACATATCAAAAATTATAGAACAGGTTGCCCTCAATTGGTCACGGTGAGTGAAAGCTGTTTTCATTTCTTTGCATATTTCCTTCACTTCTGTACAAAACTATGGAGTTATTCGCTTTGAAAGCGATTTATTTTTATTAATGTTTCTCTAACCAAGAACTTCCTTGGCTAAGGCTAATTGAAATATTGAAAACTATTTTGAATACTATTTGGATCATGAACGTATTAAAGGTAAAATTACTTAAGAAACATTGTTATTTTAATAGGTTTATTAGTTACTGAAAATAAACGACCTACACAAATGAACTGTCGAATGGCCTCCACTGTTATTCCGCCGCTGTTTATATTGCAGGTTAATTTTGAACTATGAATAAGTCGTCAACCACCCGATGGCGACATCTAATCACAGTCGCTGCGGGGATGCGCGCGTGCTGTCTGGTCTTTTTCGTTCATTTTTTTCTTATTTTAGTGTTTTTCATTAGGTTTCTTAGATATACATTGTATTTTAATGTCCAAATTACGGAGTAAATTATCTCCGTACTCTCCGTTTACGTCATCATTTAATATTTTTGTTTTCGTTTAAAATGTTTCAATGAATTTTTGGAAGAAGCTCTAATGCAACGTCGAACAGAATCAGTTTAAACATGTGCAATGTGCAATAGGGTATTTTTCTTGTCACTTATTTTCGACAGTTGTCACCATAAAACCGTCTAATGGTTATTTCCGCAACTAAGTTAATTATAAAAGCTTTACAGAATAACTTGCTATATTTACTTAGCTATAACCACAAATAACAGGGGGTAGCGTGTACAAGGATGGTTCTCATTTATATTGTCTCAAAGAAAAAGAGATGTTTCGTTTTCTTAATATAAGAATAATGTGTATATGTTGCCGGCCAAACCCGATTTCAGGACAAACTAGTTTTGCCTAGGCTAAACTAGTTCGTCCGATGTTCGAACAAACATCGGACGAAATAGAAATACGTAGAGGGGTACGACAGGGTTGTATATTGTCACCGCTCTTGTTTAATATCTATAGCGAACAAATATGCCAAGAAGCTCTCTCATATGCAAACGAAGGGATAATAGTCAATGGAGAAGTTATCAATAACATTCGATATGCTGACGATACTGTGATAATGGCAAGAACAGCGGAAGATCTACAACATCTAGTTGAAAGTATGAATGAGATATGTAATAACTACGGCATAAGGATGAACGTCAAAAAAACCAAATATATGATCTTCAGTAAGAATCCAATAAATGACACTAGTATTACAATAAACGGTACCCAACGTGAAAAAGTAAACGAATACAAATACTTGGGAACCCTTATCAATGAAACAGGTGACCAAAATCACGAGATAAAAAGACGTATTGAAATTGCCAGGTCTACTTTTATAAAAATGAAAAAATTATTTTGTAATCGTGATATTAGTATTCATCTACGAACTAGAATGTTAAAATTAGACAAGGCGAAAACGACGGGTTCGAAGGGAAAAATATTCCCATGAGATTTTTTTGCATAATCACATTCGTGAGACATCCCAGAATAAGGTTCAAGAAGTCGCCCATGTGAAAAGTGGGCCAATTTTTTTTAACAATTTTTTTTTTAATCGAATTGCAAGAATCAATATTTTTGGCCTGAACAATTTTTTCTTTAATTTTTTGGACCATTCTGGACAAAAAAGGTCTCTTATAATTTTTCTCTAAAGTTGATCGTTTTCGACTTATAAGCAATTTAAAATTGAAAAAAACGAAAAATGGCGATTTTCAAGGCTTAATAACTCGGTTAAAAGTTATTATTATGAAAGTCAATATATGACTAAATCAAAGTTTAAAGCCCCCCTACAAGATCCTGAAGAAATTTTTGTCATTATTTTATTACTAAGCTGTTATTTTTAAGTAATAATAATAAGCGCCATGCATGTGTGCGGGGCTGTAAATGCTGAGTGCGAGTGAGAAGCCATTCCAGCAGTCCAATTGTGCATCTTACTCGCACTCACATTTACAGCAGCGTCAATACAATCTAACCACTCATTGTTATTAATTAAAAATAGCAGCTTAGTAGTAAATTAATGACACAGATTTCTTCAGGATCATGTAGCGGCGACTTTAAACTTTGATTTAGTCACTTTCTGACTTTCAAAATAATAATTTTTGACCGAGTTATTAAGTCTTAAAAATAGCCATTTTCGCGTTTTTCAAATTTTAACTTGCTTATAACTCGAAAAAGGTCAACTTTAGAGAAAAATTATAAGAGACCTTTTTTGTCTAGAATTGTCCAAAAAACCTAAAAAAAATTAGTCCGGGCCAAAAATATTGATTTTTACAAGTTGATTAAAAAAAAATTACTAAAAAAAAATTGGCCCACTTTTCTCGTGGGCGACTTCTTGAACCTTATTCTGGGATGTCTCACGAATGTGATTATGCAAAAATATCTCATAGGAATATTTTTCCCAACGAACCCGCCGTTTCCGCCTTGTCTAAATGCTATGTATTCAGTACTTTGCTCTACGGTGTTGAGTCATGGACTCTTAAACAGAGGAATGTTAAAAATCTTGAAAGCTTTGAGATGTGGTGCTACCGCCGTATACTAAGAATAAGTTGGGTGGATAAAATCACAAATGAAGAAGTAATACGCAGAATAAATAACGAGCCAGAAGTTCTACTGAATATAAAAAAGAGGAAACTTGAATAGTTAGGCCACCTGATGAGAGGACAAAAGTACACATTCCTACAAAATATAATGCAAGGAAAAATCCAAGGACGAAGAAATCCAGGCCGTAGAAGAATGTCGTGGATGAGAAATTTGAGAGAGTGGTTTGGCTGTACCACTAACGAATTGTTCAAAACAGCAGTAAATAAAATTAAAATCGCCCTAATGATATCCAATCTCCGATAGGAGAGGCACTCAAAGAAGAAGAAACTAGTTCGTCTTATACGCGATAGGATTAAATGGTATAGTCTAGCCCAAACTAGTTCGTTCTAAGCCCGATAGGATAAACCAATTAAGGCTAGTCAAAACTAGTTGATCTTAGTATAAACATTATAGTATACCTACAAATCTAATAGTTATTAAGGTACCAATGATATTATAAGGATAATAACGCTTGAGGTCAATGGTGTATATACTATTATGCTCTATATTTTCTCTCAGTTATGAGATTGATCAGCATCTTATCAATTCAATTAAATAATTAATTATTTTAATTGCTGCTCATAGAAACACCACCAAAATTTAATAAATCTTTCCAATAAAAAAATGTTCTCAGGGCTAATTGATTTTAATATATCACCTTTAGTTTGTGGCTTCTAGTATTTCTCGTTGCTTACTTTATCCAGGACAAAACAAGGAAAATAAATATGCTCACAATCATATAAATTTTATAAATATTATTTGTTCATATACTACACCATAAATATAAGATTCAATATGTATGCTAAAACTTGTTCTCTCGTAAAAATATTTTATCTATTAAAAATACATAATCTGTAATTCTACTATCTCCTTTTCTTTTTAACAAAATTTTATTTAAATGTTTCGGTGGACTGTTCTTATTATTATAAAAAAAAAACAAAATTTAATTTTCACCTTTTAAATAGATTACTTATGTCCTCTATGAATTTATGAATGAATAAATTATGCTGTAAACTGTTAACTTGACAAAAAACATATATGGTATGTAATATCAAACAACTCTCTCTCTTTTCACAAATAATCTGACTAACCTTATCTATCTTCTTAACTTCTTCTCATGGGTTGTGTTGTCCTCGTTTCTCCCACACGTGCTCCTCGGATGCCGCAACTGTTCTTCTTGTCCAAACTGTTACCCAAACAAAACAGCACTCGCTTGAAATCTCTCCCCAATTTAGTCTCTGACTCGATACAAACAATATCAAACTTTATAATTCCAAGATTTTTTTCTCTCAGCTCGATATCTTGTGCAAAATTGATACTAACCGGCTACTCGTTCCAGACAGAAAAACTGGAATCTATTCGGACACGAGGAGACTTTACTTCACGACTCGATCACGATTTCGTCTCAAAAGAAATCTGCTTACACGGCCACCAAATTAACCACTCTACATAAAATCACTACTTTCCAAACTGGACTGGCTTCTTCAGATCTTAATTGCACGGCAAAACTTTTTCCCTCATCAAACTCAGACTCAACCATTCTATTCTCCCTCCATCGGTCTCTTTCGCCAATCACAAGCATTCTCTCAACATTTCCTCCCTACTTTCATTACTTAAGAACAAATAGTGTTGTATACAAATTTTCTGTCTTGTCAAATTTCCAGGAGATATTAAAATTAACTTCTTTCTTATATCCTAGAAAAAAACCCTCTATTCTAAAACTAAACAAATCTATTTACCGTCGTTGCTTTCGAGGAAACCATTTAGAAACGTTCTATTTTTCACTCCAACCGCTAATACATCCACTTTCTAAAACCGATCGTAATTTAGTTCCATTGTTTTGAATTGTTAAGCCCGTTCGTAGAATCTTTATCACTACACTTTTCCTCTTTACCACGAAACACTGCTTACGACTAATTATATTATTTACAAATGTTGGCTATATACAGCGCGGTGAAAATTTACGACCTCGTGGCCTTTGACATAAAATGAATTCTCTAAATTTTCCCCATAAAATTATACAGTGCGGTGGAATAAGTGTTGCCCCCACCTGTTAACTTGTTTATTTTAAGAATATAAACAAAACGCTCGGACAGGTCGATTTTTAAACTAATCATAGTATATCATAGCATCAACGTTTCAAACTTTACGCGATCCCTCTTCAGGTGACAGGCATAACTTTGATTTTTTTAAATGGTAAAGTACATCATGTGACACCTCATTTAACAGCTTTAAAAATACTGATTTCAAAAATGTATAATACTTTAATCCTTTTTGAGATCGCAGGCCCAAAATTTCGGTCGAACTCTTTTTAAACGCATTTATTTTTTTCGAATTCTGAGAAAACTAATAAGTATTTTTGAAAAATTTAAACGCAGAATGAAAGATTGATTATTACCGAGGGCTGACAGTCCCTTATAATAAACAAAAAGTTTCTTTTGAATGATATATTTGAATTAAAAATCACATTAAATTTTCTCTTTTTTCCACCACTGTGACTTATTAAAATAAACATTATAGGAGTCCTCAGGGACTTTGGACCATCGAGAATACTGTAATATTTCATTCTGCGTTTAAATTTTTCAAAAATATTTATTAGTTTTTTCAGGACTCGAAAAAAATTATTTCATTTAGAAAGAATTCGCCCGAATTTTGCGCCTACGCTCTCAAACAGGATTAAAGTACTATACATTTTTGAACTCAGTATTTTAAGAGCTTTTAAATGAGGTGTCACATGATGTACTTTCCCATTTAAAAAAATCAAAGTTATGGCTGTCACCTGAAGAGGGATCGCGTAAAGTTCGAAACGTTGATGCTATAATATACTATGGTTAGTTTCAAAATCGACCTGTCCGAGCGTTTTGCTTATATTCTTAAAATAAACAAGTTAACAGGGGGGCAACACTTATTCCACCGCACTGTATAACAATACGTTGACCGAAAACGTGATTATCTATAATACCCGTGGTGCCTTCAACGTTTAATGTCTGACTAAATTCTTTTTATATGCAAAAAATTTGAATGAATTTTGTTTTGTTGTTTTGTTTTTTAGTTTTCAAATAAGTACATTTAGCAGCAATAGTCGTAACGTAATTGTGGTTATAAGTCTGTTCGCTAAACTCAGACACAAATGGCTAGTGATTTTAATAGGTAATTTTTTTGTTTCTGTCAAAATTTTCAAATTTACTAAATATTTAGTAATTATTAACTATTTGGTAATTATTATTTTTTTGTCAAGTTTACCACATTGGTAAAATTACTCACTAAAATCACTAGCGAACTCTTGTGTCTGAGTTTAGCGAACCGACTATACCATAGTTTTACTTAGGTTTTTATTTGTCAACTTGACAGTATTTAACTAGTTATTTAAATTTAATGCCCAATGGCGTTATTTTTCAACATAACGCCCTTGGGCATTATATCATATTTAACTGACTTCGAAATCATGTCATTATTTGTCAAATAATATACCAGTCGGACATTAAATAAATAAATAAACTGAATAAAATACTTTGTAATGGGAAAAATAATCATTTTTATTAAAACGATAATGATTCTTCGTTAAAACTAATGGACAATTGGTAATATAAACAATCATATTTTAAGAAATAATAAGTGTTTCTTTATAAAAGCAATAACTATACCTCAACTATAAAAATTATTATTTATTTTTACATGGAGTGTTTTGATGACAATTTTCGAGACAATTGCGGATTATCATTACACTTGCATCTGTTGTACAAAACCTTGTCCCGATCCAACTGAATCTCTCGTAGCTGCAACCCTTAACGATATTTCAGAGCCTTGGTTTACATCTGCTACCAAAAAGTTTAATGGCAAATGTCGAATTCTGATCTGAAAAAAGGGAGCAACCATTTAGAAACATTAATATCCCAAAAAGTTAGATAAATTATTAAATAAGAAAAAATAAAACCTAAATTTATAGTTTCTGAAGTACTACATGTTTGGTGCTACCTTTGCAAAAACCTTCGTTATTTGTCTGAAAAATAATGTTTTTGAGATCACATTTGTCAACAGCTGGAATCGGTATACCTATACTAAATTTACAATCAAGATGCAGTAGAAATAAACAAACCAAGACACGTTAAATGCTACTAGGAGCACTCCTGAATTGTAATTTACAATGTATATACGTTGTAAATCCCAAATCATTATTTCCAAAGTTTATACATTGTAAATTATGATTCGGGAGTGCTCCTACTAGCAGTTAACGTGTCTTGGTTTGTTTATTTCTGCTGCATCTTGATTGTAAATTTAGTATAGTCAAATTTTCTCCAATGTTGGCTGGTGGATGAGATTTGTCAGCAGTTGCTTTCATTTTGTTAGCCTGTTTCACAAGATTTTCTGCTGCAATTTTTCCAGCTTTATATACAGATGTAAATAAATCATCACCTCTATACTTTAACTCTTATTAGGGTAAGAACAGAACAAGTGGGTCGAGGTGGAGGTGTAGGTCGCGGTGGATGCCACTAGTTAAGTCGCGGTCGATGTCGACAGCACATAGCAAGGAGGTCACCTGCGCTGTCAGTCGAGCTAGAACCACTATCAGGTGAAGTAATTTAATGAAATTTGAATGACAAAAAGACTGTGCTTTTGCGAGACTGTGCTACAAGCGTAAGAATGAATTGATTTTTTCCTAGTTCCCTATTTTATAACATTCTAACTAATAAATTAAAAACTAATGGGTTCATTGCGTCTTTGCTGTGTCTTCCGTCCAGGTGGTCCAGGCGGGAGTCGTATCGCGTTGGTATCCGTGAACGGTGATATGGTTATATTTCTCCTCCTTCCTTTGGACTAAATTCCGACCTCGGAATTTCGAGAAGTTCTTGTAGAGCTGCTACTTGGTGTTGTGGCATTCTAGGTCCAAATAACAACTTGTAGATTCTCTTTTTCTTGCGAATTGCAATGTATGAGATGAGTGCTAGAACAGCCATAATTATTAGTATGAAGGTGAGGCTGATGCTAGTGGTCATAAATGGTTGTAGATTTGGTAGTTTAATGGGCTCGAGTCTGTGATGAGTCTTTGGAATTTGCAATTTTTCCAATATAAGTGAATGTCTTGGATAAAGTTTCATTTGTATGATGTTGGGCATCTGTAGTTCTTGAATCGTTTGTGGGTTTATTTTTTGTCCCATAATAAATAGCGTTTCGTTTGTGGAAATCACGCTAGAGTGGTTGACAGTTGTTTCACCAATTCTAAGTGGGTTTGCTAATCCTAGTAGAACGACGTGGTCAGTCTCTATGATGAAATTTTCGGTGACGTGTGCAGTAAGGCATCTTTGGACGTCTGGTATTTGGCATTTTGAATATACTCTGTTTTGGCAAATAATAATGTTGGATTTTGGCGTACAATCTTCGCACCATGTGTTGTTTGCGTAGTATTTCGCAGGTGGGATTACCATTGCTTGTTCGTCGTTAGGTATTGAATATATTTTGGAAGTTGGATAAGAATGGATGTGGAGAATAGGAATTTTAAGGATTATAAGCATTTTTGTCTGAGTTATACATACTACTGAATGTGAAGCTTCTAAAAGTTCATAGGGATGTTCTTCACTAAGTATTAGAGCGTCTCGAAGATAAATTTCAAGTAATTTATTCTGAAGATGGAATATCTCATGTAGAGTGAAGAGTTCAATATTTGGAATATTGGATTGTGAAATTGTTACTGTTCTTATTAATTTTTTGATATATTCGTTTATACTTTGAATTTCGAATATTTCATTAATTATGGTGAAATGTGATCTAGTTCATTTGATAATAAAACATTGTTATCATTCAGCTTTTTAAGAAGTATGTCGAATCTAGTATTAAAGGTTTCGCCATAAGAGATTTGATTATTATATTTTTTAATAATTTCATTTTGTTTAAGTTCGACTGCGGCGAGATGAGATTTGAGAAGTTCTAAGTCTGAGTCGTCAGGATTTCCAGTAATATATTTGATAGTTGTACCTAAGAAGTTAAAAAGACCTCGTTTTTGTATTCTTTTTCGATATTTGATAGTTGTACCTAAGAAGTTAAAAAGACCTCGTTTTTGTATTCTTTTTCGAGTAATTTTGTGCAAATTGTCTTCTGCTTCTTTAAGTAGGTGTGTGAATTGGTTGTTTAGAAGTTGTATCATAGGTATGTTAGGTAGGACGTTGTGGAAGTTGTTAGTGCAGTTTGTCAATGTTTGTTCAAGTTTGTCTAAGTCAATTTGTAGTATGTGTTTATGGTAGTGAGTTATGATTTTTGAGTCGCCTATTGGTTCTGTATAGTAGCCGTTATTGGCTATCTCTTGGATTTTGACTAGTGCTTGCAGATGTTGAAGGGCCACCCTGCAAAAAGGATTTGTTGTAATGTTTTCGTTGTCTTTTAACGTATTTTAAGTGTGTGCTAGTTTTGTTATTTTTTGTTGTTAAACCGGTAATTTTTGTTTTGTTTTGTGAAGTGGGAGTTATTTTCTGGTACAAAGGGTCTAATTTGGGTTGCATTTTCTTTTTTCTTGCGTAAATTTTTTGTGTTATTGTGGGTATTTCTTCTGCGTCTTTATTTATTTTTTCTAGTGCTTTGTCTCTTTTGTCTTTTGTTTTTGTGTAAATGTGTTCAATGGATGGGAGTAATTCGTTTTTGTGTTGTTCATTGTAAGTGTCGTAAATAGGTAAGTCAAAGTCAAAGTTAATTTCATTTAAATAGGGTCAGTAGAGGATTGAGAATGGTGAATAGCCGGTAGAGCTATGAAGAGATTGATTGTACACAAGGACAGCTTGCGTAAAGGTATCGTCTAGGGAATTTTGTGGATTTTGCGCTTTTAATGTGCGAATTTTTTCTAATAAAGTAGAGTGGAAACGTTCGACTGGGGAATTAGAAGAAGAGTTGTTAACGGTGGTTGTATGTGTCTCAATCTTATGTAGATTTAAGAATTCTTTGATAACTGAAGAGTTGAATTCTTTTCCACTGTCGAATACAATTTTCTTAGGGTGGTTATGATGTGAAAAGTAGTGTCTAAGTTTGCTTAAAATTGATACGGATGCTTTATCTGGAAGTTTGTAACATTGGGCGTATTTTGAAAAGGAATCAACTAATGTTAGATAGTAAGATTTGTTACATTGTAAGATGTCTATATGTAAAATATCGAATTGTTTTTGTCCTAATAGTGGGCCTAGTTGGAGTAGTTTGTAAGGTTGCCGTTCGTATTTGTTTTGTAAACATATGTCGCATTTGTTAATAAAATTTGCCATCGTGGTTTGCATTGAGGGCCAATAAAATTTTTGTTTTAAATGCTTATGAGTTTCAATTATACCGTTGTGATTCATAATGTGGTAAGTTTTTGTACATTCTATTTGTCTGTCTTCGTTTTCGTCTGTTTCTATGTCTTGTAAGAGCTTTTCGTAAAAGTTTGCTTTAAGACTGTTATCTATATGTGTTCTAAAGAAATTACATATAAAAGGTTGAAAATCGTGCGGAGCTTTTATGCCGAATTTTTGACTTGGCTTTAAAATAGCTTTAAATGCGTCGACGAGACAGTCTTGCCAATTTTCAGTAACTTTAACTGTATATCTGTATTTTTTAAATATTCTCTTGTAATTTACATCGTATTTTTCGCTATTAGGTATAATTATTATTTGGTTGGTTGATAAATTTAGAGGTTCTTCAGATATGGGTATGCCATTGATGGGGTCTTTTAAAGAAGTATGTTGTGTTTGAGTTTCATCGCAATTATTTTGGATGTTATCAAATGTTTCTAGAAATTCGTCTGCGTCAAAGTCATTAGTATTAGGTGGTTCAGCTATAACTGAAGATTTGGTGAGTGCATTTATTTGAATTCTAGATAGAGCGTCGCTAACTTGGTTATCACGACCTCGGCGATATTTGACTTCGAAGTCGTAGTCTTCTAATTTTAATCGCCATCTGGCTAAGCGAGATGTGGGGTCTTTTATTTTGTAAATCCATACTAATGGATTATGATCCGTTTCGACTATAAATCGGGATCCATAAAGGTAAGGTCGAAAATGTTTGCATGAATCTATGATCGCGAGTAATTCACGTTCTGTCGTGCTATAATTTTGCTCGCCTGAATTCAGAGTACGAGAGTGATATGCAACGGGGTGACCGTCTTGAGTTAGGACAGAGCCTAATGCAACATTAGAAGCATCGGTTGTTAGTGTGAATTGTTTGGTAAAATCAGGGTATTGTAAAACGGGGAAGTTTGAAAGTAATTCTTTGCATTTAGCAAAAGCTTCTAAATAATTGGAATTGGATGGGTCGATAGTTGCATTTTTTCTTGTGCATCGTGATAGGGGAGAAGTGATTTTTGCGAAATTTGGTATGAAGCGTCTGTAATATCCGATTAGACCTAAGAAAGATTTTATTTCTTTTACCGTTTTGGGAAGTGGATATTCTCTTATTACTTTAAGTTTTGCGGGATTTGGTTTTGCTCCTTCGGGGGTAACAACGTGGCCTAAGAAGGTGACTTCTTTTGTTAAGAATTCGGATTTATCAAGTTGGACTTTTAAATTGGTTTCTTGGAATTTTTGGAAGATTTGTGAAATGTGAAGAAGATGTTCATGTAGTGATTTGGAAAATATGATTACGTCATCCATGTAGACGAAACAAAATTTATTTAGAAAGGAGCGTAGGATGTTTATCCATTAATTTTTGGAAAGTTGCTGGACTACATTTTAAACCGAAAGGCATTCGAAGAAATTCGAAATGACCATGGGGTACAGTGAATGCGGTTTTTTCTATAGAGTCGGGCTGGACTTCTATTTGATGAAATCCTTGGGCTAAATCTAGGGTTGTGAAATATGTGGCTTTACCTAAGTTATCAAGAATTTCGTCAATTTTTGGAAGAGGGTATTTGTCTTCAATTGTATTTTCATTTAATTTTCTGTAATCAATTACCATGCGAAATTTCTTTTTACCGGAGGCGTTAGTTTTCTTTGGTACAATCCAAACTGATGCAGAGAATGGCGATATACTCGGACGTATAATATTATTATCTAATAGTTTGTTTATCTGTCGTGTAATTTCTTCTTGCATTGCTTTGGGGTGTCTAAAATTTCGTGAATAGATGGCATTTTCGTCTTTAGTTCTAATGTGACGTTTAATTTGGGATGTAAATGTTAGTTTGTCTTTTTCGTCGTAAAATATGTCTTTGTATTTGTGGCATAGTTTTAATATTTTTCTTTTTCCTCTGGATTTAAGTGTTCTGTGCTCGACTACAACAATCGCGGAAACTGTCAAATGTCACTCCCATACGCAAACCGTAAGAAGATGGGAAGAAGGGCCAGGATGTAGACTTGCCAAGGTAACACTAAGGAACCTTGGGAAGTCAGCATCAGAAAAGTACTTGAGAATGACCAGGAAAAACCTACGCTTGACCGTTGGTTTTTTAATTGGCCATTGTCAACTAAGAAAACACCTCCACACCCTGGGGCTAGTAGACACATCTCTATGCAGGAGGTGTGAACGAGATGACGAAACTGTCGAGCATGTCTTATGTGAATGTCCGGAGTTATCGTCAATACGAGAGTATGCGTTCGGCGAGCCTTGGCCTACATCTGCCGATATAGGGGAGATGTCACCAGGTGATTTGTCTACCTTCCTGGAAATGGCAGGATGGATAATGAACTAAGGACGACAACCCCCTGGGAGGATGTACAATGGGTCAATTGTGGCCTAAGTGCTGTGGGACTTGACTCACACTCCCTACTCTACAGACAGACAGAAGTGTTCTGTGCGAATTATACTTGGGTCAAAATTGGAAGGTATGTTATTAGTTATTTCGTAGTTATTTAAATTTTCTACGTGTATGGGTTTCATTTGAATTGGATAGTCGAGAGTAATATTATCAATGTATCCGTTAGTGACGTGGTGAATGGATTCTGGGAAGATTTCATTATTAATTTTTGTCTCGGGAAATAGTACTTCGCCTTGTTCTATGTCAACGGGTATTTTAAAAGAAAGGGTTTGAAAGGGTATCTCAATATTATAACGTAATAATGTTAATGTCTTATTGGTATAATTTAAAATGGCTTGAAAGGAATCTAAATCGTAATTTCCTAAAAGAATGTCGAAATCTTTGCTCCAGTCAGCGATGCGTGCATCGATAAAATCGGGGATATTTAATTCTTTGAAAAGGGGAGTTTTGATATTGTCGAAATATTTAGTTGTTTTTTTCATTGATGTGAGCGTAAAATCTTTTTTGTAAATATGACGGGGATTGAAAAATTTGGAAGCTTTAGGTGAAATGATTGTATCAGATCCACCGGTATCAATAAGGATTTTTAGTCTGCTTTTGGGTAATGTGAAAAGGGGAGTCTTGGATGATTTTTAATATTATTTAGATCGATTGAGGTGGAGGTTGCTCTTCTAATAAAGTGTCGTGAAATTTTCGTCTTGGGGGAGCTCTTGGGTATTATCAATGTCATAATATTCGGTCTCTTGGGGGTCGAAATATTCTAATTCGTTATAATTATTGTCGAAAGGTTCGAAACGATTTTCAGATTCAACATTGAAATTTTGGGTCCATCTAGTTGATGTTGTCATAGGTTGAGCTTCTGTTTGAATGGTTTCTACACCACTTATTGGTCTAGGGTAGTTTTGAGGGGTTTGCGGTTTTCGAATTGTATTCGGGTTTTGATATTTATTTGTTGGATTTCTATAGAAATTTGGGTTTTGATTGGGTGTAGGTCTTGAATTAAACCTATTATTGTTGGGTGCGAAAGTATTTCGATTGAAATTCGCGTTATTTTGTTGGGGAATTTGTCTATGTGGATTTGTGTTAGTATTTTGAGGAATTTGTTTATTAGAATAATTTACGTTACTGTTTTGAGGAGTTTGTCGAGTAAAGTTTGTGTTAGTGTTATGTGGTCTAGGTTGAAACGTTGGTTTTGATTTCACTTGTTGGTTTTTCAAAAAGGTCATATAAGAAACTTGGTTCCTATGGTTATCATATGCTATACATTTTTGTAGAGCTGAGTCTAGTGTATCTAGTTGAAAATATGAAAGATATTCGCAATGAGGGTTATTTATACCTCTACAAAATGTCTTAAGTGCTAAATTCTTAAAATAAGGTGACTTAAATTGTAATGTTTCCGCATTGTTATGCAGAGAAATATGTTGTAATAAATCGTTTAGATGAGTTGTAATTCTTTGATAGTAATCATCATAATTTTCGTGTGGTTTTTGAACGGTTGTAGTTAATTGTGTGACTAGGATTTCCCCGGATCTCCTGTCGCCGTATTTAGCTAATAATGCGGGCCGAACATCGGCATCGGTCCAAATATGTTTATTTGAAAAATTTAAAAAATCTCTAGGTTCTCCTTTAATTCTAGAAAGGATATTTGCATTTAATATGAAAGCTTGAACTTCGCTAGGATTTTGTCCTGCTAAAAATTCTATAAGTGCATCTACAGATCTAATAAAAGTCAATAAATTATAACCTGTGGTATATTCAGGGAGGGTAGCACATAGGCTGGAAATATCGCTATTTGAAATAGGCATTTTATCTTTCGGAATCTTAGAAATTTCTTTGACAATAGGAAGTCTACGTAAAGGGCTTCTATCGCGAAGATGATTTCGTGGGGATTCAGAGAGGATAATATTTAATTCAGTTTCAGTTAACTCAGAAAATTTGCTGATATAAACAAGTAAAAATAAAGATAAATGTAAAGGATTAAAGACTTACAGGAATACAAGCAGCTTCTGCATGTCTCGGTCCGTCGAATCTCGCTACCAAACAACTGAAGTTGACCAGGAATTATCAGCAATTCTGTGTAGGGATCCTGATCTCAGCGCCAATGATGTTTTCTCACTTGTATTTATTTAAAAAAAAGCTTAATTTCTGACTAAGAAAACTCAGAAAATACTCATTCCGAGTTTCGACCAACCCTGTATACTAAAATTACAAATTTAGCTATACTAATGATTCTTAACAATAGTAGAGTATATTAAAAATCATTTGAACGTAAGTAGAGTTTTAGATGTCAAACTACTACAATTCTACAGGGTGTTAATTTTGTTACGAAATTAATAAAAAAACGTAATTATCTTTTAAAATACCCTGTATAATATTACAAAACCTCATCTTTTAAGAAAGAAGACATCGAACAAAATCCAAAAATGTAAAAATATACAGGGTGTCCCATTTAAAAAAACGAAGTTATAAGCAACTTCCGGTATAACCGGAAGTTGCAAAGAGATGAAAATATTTTCATTTAATAGATCATCCTTCAAAACCCCTTTATTCCAATTTTCATGATTCTGTTGCCTTTAGTTCTCGAGATATTTCTAATAGGCCCTTTATTTGCCTCATCCTGTATATATATATATATATATATATATATATATATATATATATATATATATATATATATATATATATATATATATATATATATTCGTATGAACTTTACACATTGCTAAAACATACAATAGATTGTAAGAATGTAAATGGAAACATTAAAGGCGGATATTGCTACCGGGAAGCCATTCCATTGCCTCAGGAGTTAGTTCGTGGATTTCGATTAAGCTTCCTTCGAATCGTCTGGCTGGACATTCTTGTGTAATGTGGTGGACTGTTTGTTCAGCAGCATTGCATTTGTCACATAGCGGGCTGTCTGCGATGCCCCATTGGTTAAGTGATTATTGCACACTCCATGACCTGCCCTCATTCGGTTCAGATTACACCATTCTCTGCGCGGAAGAGAGAAACCGTTGAGTTTGACTGTGGGATTTGCTATTAGGTGTGCATTGTTCACTTCTTCGTTCCATTCGCTTATCCAATGCTCATCGATTGTGAAATTGTTTGGAAGATTTTTTGCTCTTCTTGTTGGCTTGTTTCGAGATCTCAGCCGCAATTGGCCCTGGTTTAACTGATCTATGTCGGTATTTATTGGCAATGAGGGATTCTTTTGACATTTCTGGTATTGTGATTTAAGGGCAGCTAACCGTCGTGTTTTGGTTGGTGCACTGTTGCTTAGAACTGGAAGCCACTGAGTTGGTGTACTTTTTATGGTCCCCATAATATACCTCATTGTCTGATTTAGTTGTGTGTCTAGGACGTTAGTATGGTGACTGTTTAGCCAGACTGGAGCACAACATTCGGCTGTTGAATAGACTAATGCAAGAGCGCTTGTCCTGATTGTGTCTGCATTGGCTCCCCAAGAGGTGTTTGCAAGCTTGTGAATGATATTATTGCGAGTTTTTACTTTAGCTGCAGTTTTATGTAAGTGTTCCTTGAAAGTTAGATTACGATCCAGTATTACACCGAGATATTTTGGATTTGGGTTATGTTTTAGGGTAACCCCTTCGCTTTCTATGTTTAGTCTGTAGTTGACTTCCCGGTTATTTAGATGGAAGGCAGTAACTTCTCTCTTTGTGGGATTTGGCTGAAGGCCCCATTTTTTAAAATATGTGTTAATAGTATTTAGGTCGCTTTCTAAGATAGCTTGGGCGTTCTCGATGTTTCTTTCTTGTATGCCTAAAGCCATGACATCTGCATAAATAAACTTGCGTGAGATTGTATTGGGAGCGTCTGAGGTGTAAATGTTGAACAGGAGCGGCGATAGAACCGATCCTTGGGGTAACCCATTCTGTAAACTTCTGTATTTACTAGTTTTCCCATTAACGCTAACTTGTAATAATCTGTCACAATCCATTTGATTTATTAGCTTATTAAATGATTGGTATGGTACCATCAGGTACAATTTAAGTAGTAGTCCTTCTTTCCACACCGTGTCGTAAGCACAAGTCAGATCAATGAATGCTACTGCCGTTTTGATTTTCTTTTGGAAGCCATTTTCAATAAATGTGGTTAGAGAAAGAACTTGATCACTGCAGTTCCTTCCTGGCATAAATCCAGCTTGCTCTACGGGAATATTTTCGCTTACAGAGTGTAAAAACCTCGCGTAGATTATCCTCTCAAAGATCTTATAGCAGACACTTAAAAGGGCGATTGGTCTGTAACTCTCGGGCAATGAAGCATCTTTGCCTGGTTTGCAGACTGCGATGACTTTGCTTTGCTTGAATAGTTTGGGGAGCTTTTGCGTCGTCATTATCTGGTTGAAGAAGTCGAGGAGCCACTTTCGAGTTTTTGGACCAATGTGTTTTATGAACTCGGGATATATTTTGTCAACTCTTGCAGCTTTGCGGCACTTAATTAAGTGTAGTGCGTTGAAAAGTTCCTCGGTCTCTATTTGCCTCATGATGGGTAGGCTTTGTTGAGATGCAGTTTTGATCTTTTTGAGCTGATATCGTACTTCTCTTTTATGAGCCTTTTCTATGACTGGTTTGGAGATTTGCGCAATGCGTTTCGCTATATCTTCTGGATTTGGTAGTGAACAGTTAGTTGCTGGGATATTAGGGCCTGTGTCCAGTTTTCTGAGCAGATTCCAGGCAGTGCGACTACTATGCGTGAAGTTAAGGTTTTCGAGAGTTTCCCTCCACCTGGTAGTTCTTGCAGAATTTAGAGACTCTAGAAGTTGTTCACCTAGTTCTGGGTCTCTGGTTTGCTCATATTGATCATACAGGTCTTTGCATTCTTCGGTCCAGCATGGGATGTAGGATTTGGTTAGGCCACGTGGAACATGTTTTTTAGCACAGCTAATTATGGTTTGGCGAATATTTCGTAGTTTTCTACCTTAGGCTAAATATATCTGATATCTTTCTCCAATTGTGCTTGGTACTTATCCCAGTTTGCCTTAAGAAAGTTCCATCTAGGCAGAGGAATTGAGTTTATAATGGGAATAGTGATGCCTATAGTTGTTATCACTGCCCTATGCTGCGATTTTGGGAAAATATCAAGAACTTCTCTAGTGGATATGAATGTAAGATCTGGGTTGTAGCCTTTTTGCCATCTAGCGGAAAAAAGGTAGGCTTCTGTTTTGCATCGTGCAGAAGTCTAAGATGCTTGAGCTCCGCCCATTCAATCACTTGTTCGCCTTGGAGGTTGCACTGGTTATAGCCCCATATAGTGTGATGACTATTGAAGTCTCCCGTATATATTGATGGATGCGGGAATGAGGGAAGCACTGCTGGTGGCCATATTGCGTTTGGTGGTTTATATACAGTATGTCCCTGTAAGTTGTATCCATATGGAAAACTTTTTTATTATTAATTTTACGAAAAAAAGTTATTCCTTACAAAAAGCTCTGCATGGTCCAAAACCTAAGATTTAACCATCAAATATCAAATTTTTTTAATATACGAGTTATGTCAAAAAGTTTGAATTTCACTCAAGAGTAAAGTAGCTTTATTTTTCGTAATATTGGAAATTGCTATTATGAAAAGTTGTTTGGAATTAAAAACTATATTCCAATATGTAATTACATCCTTCTAATTAAAATTTTTTTTTTTTTTGAGAAATTATGGAAACTATCATTATTTTTTCAGTTATTTCAATTCTGATAACTCTTTTATTATTAATTTTACGAAAAAAAGTGATTCTTAATAAAAAGTTCTGGGTGGTCTAAAACTTAAAATACAACCATCTTATATCAAATTTTATCAATTTTATACGAGGTATGTCAAAAAAGATAAATTTAGATCAAAAGTAAAGTACCTTTATAGTTCAGAATATTTCAATTAGAAGGATGTAATTACATATTGAAACAAAGTTTTTAATTCTAAATAACTTTTCATAATAACAATTTTCGATATTGTGAAAAATAAACGTATTTTACTCTTGAGCGAAATTCATATTTTTTGACATACCTCGTATAAAATTGATAAAATTTGACAAAAGATGGTTGTATTTTAGTTTTTAGACCATGCAGAACTTTTTATTAAGAATCACTTTTTTTCGTAAAATTAATAATAAAAGAGTTATCTGAATTAAAATAACTGAAAATAATGTTAGTTATCCATAATTTTTCAAAAAAAAATTTTCAATTAGAAGGATGTAATTGCATACTAGAATACAGTTTTTAATTCCAAACGACTTTTCATAATAGCAATTTTCAATATTGTGAAAAATAAAGCTACTTTACTCTTGAGTGAAATTCAAACTTTTTGACATACCTCGTATAATATTCAAAAAATTTGATATTTGATGGTTAAAATTTAGGTTTTGGACCATGCAGAGCTTTTTATAAAGAATAACTTTTTTTCGTAAAATTAATAATACAAATGTTTTCCATATGGATACAACTTACAGGGACATACTGTATATTAGCTATTGTGATCTTGTCTATTACGGTTGCCAGTATGAAGAGTTCTTGAGATGAGTAAGAATGTACAGTGATAACATTTTTTATATCTGTTCTACAATAGGTAGCAATTCCATATTGTGGGTGATTAAGTGAGGCTACCAATCTATATCTTGGAATTTGACCTCGGTTATTCAGTTGTAAGTCATCAGCAGTGTGTGTTTCCTGAACTGTGGCTATGTCAATGCTATGTTTTGCAAGGAGCTTGCTGATGTATTCGCTCTTGCTTCTGCTAATACCTTCAATGTTTATTTGGCATACTCGGATTGTTGGTCCAACTGTCAGATGATTCTGAGAAGAACCGTTTTTTGTTTGTTGCATGGTTGTACTGCAATGTGTTCGCCAGGAGATCTGAAAGATGGTCTGGAGGTTCGATGTTCCTGCTCATTTAGCGTTACCCAGGGTGCACCACGAGGAGGCGAGACAGCTTTGCACCCCACTATTAAAATTGAAAAGATAGTTGAAATTTTGAAAGTTAAAAAAATTGTGGTTATGATTACTTACTCATATATCTAAGTAGCCCCAGAACCAAGCAATGGTTGTAATTATAATTCAATCTACATTATAATGTCGTAAAATTGAAAAGGCTAAACGCCGATGTTAACAGAGAACCTCTGGGAACATGGTGAAACTCTAAACGAGAACCTTACCAACCATCTTGGGGCAACGATGTCTGCCAAGTGTCAAAAGATTTTAAGGAACTAGTTTAAGTGACAGTGACAGTAAAGGAAGAAGGTAGTTGATTTTCAAAAGTTTTAACAAAAGGTCATGATCCAAAACAATGATATGATAAAGATGTTAATATATGAAAATGTCTATCATTTAAATCTATTGTTTTAAAAAGAGAAAAGACAAATGTGTTTTACAAAATTTAGAATTTAAAATTATTTTTATTTAACTGTTAACTGCACATTGACCATAAAATTAAATTGATCAAATTAATTAAAAAAGAAGAAAGTGAGCTGATTAGTAATAATGACAAACCTAAAGATAAATCAGATGGTGATGAGAGAAGAAAAATTTTTTTGAATTGGTATACTATTATACAGAGAAATTAAAATGTAGGCAAACTTTATGTGAACATTGCATTGGTGGTTGTAATTGAAGGGAAATTTTTATTTAAATGTGAATGAAAATTGTTAAATAATAAATTGGAGATAAGATATAGTCAATCTTATAGTAGGAAATGTGTATGATTAAAAGGATTGCAATTATTATGAAACATTTTTAACAGTTGAGAAAAATTCTTGTGGCAAAGTGGTGGGTATGTAAAATTAAAGATAAAGAATTGTGAAAAGATAAAGATTATAGGTGAGCCCAGTTGATACAAAAATAAAAGTAAAATTAAATTAATATTGAAAAAACAGGTGTAATGAATAAAATAAAATTAGTGAAAACAAAATTAAGAGAAAGGATATTGATATAGTTTAATTGTAGTAATGACTTCAGTTTAAATGTGAGAACAGAAATTAAGTGATGAAATGCTAAGTCATCATCATCACGTAACGTTACAACCCTGGGTGGGCCCTGGCTGACTGTACAACGTTCTTCAAATTTGTTCGGTCTTCCATCAACCTAGGGTCAAATGGAATGTTCATTTTTCGGAGATCTGATTGGATGTTATCTCTCCATCGCATTCTGGGACGTCCGAGTGGTCTTTTACCTGTAGGAATCTCCTCCCATACCAGTCTTGCAAGTATCTCGTTATGAAGTCTGTGCACATGGCCTGCCCATCTTAGTCGCTGTGATTTAATTTCTTGGATAATATCTGTGTCATTGTAAAGTGCTTTTAATTCGATGTTGGTTCTGATCATATACTGGTTTGTGTTAATGTCGTGGTGAGGTCCGAAAATGTTTCTAAATATTTTTCGTTCAAAACGTCTAAGCTTTTCTTCGTTTGATTTGGTCATGGTCCACGTTTCGATCCATATGTTAAGATTATAGGTTGACGATGGATTTATAGATTTTGATCTTAGAACTTCTTGTAAGATTTTTTGATTTTATAAGCTTATCCAGTGCGAATAGACAGCGATTTGCTGATTGGATTCTGTCTTTTATTTCTTCAGTAACATCGTTGTCACCTGTGATTACGGCCCCCAGATACTTCAAACGTTGTACTCTTTCGAAATTGAAGGTGTTGACCGTCACATTTTGTCCTATCCTGTCTCTTCGTGTAGTTCTATTTATACACATATATTTCGTCTTCTCTTCATTAATCCTCAGCCCTACTTCGCTTGTTGCTCCTTTCACCTTGCTGAAAATGGCTTTTGTGGATAGGATGGAGTCTCCAACGAGATCAATGTCATCTGCGTAAGCTAGCAATAACTTGGGACCTTGAACCGATAGCAGTTCTGTTTTTATTTCGGCCGACCTCATGGCTTTCTCTAAAACAAGGTTAAAAAGTAGTGGAGATAACGTATCACCCTGTTTGAGTCCACTGTTGAGTTCAAAGCTGTCAGACAGTTTATTATTTACACGTACTTTTGATATTCCACCCTCCATGCAGACTTTAGTCACCCGAATGAGTTTCTTTGGTATTGAGAACTCCGCCATGGCATTCCATACTTGGCTTCTTTCTACTCGCTATCATATGTCAGTCGAAAGTCTATAAAGAGATTGTGTATGGGTCTGTTATATTCCCATCCTTTTTCTAGAAGCTGTCTCAGCGTGAATAGTTGATCTATTGTGGATCTGTTTGCCCTAAAACCGGCTTGATATTCTCCTAGGACATTTTCAGCATAGGGGGCTAGTCTACTAAGAATGATGTTTGAGAGGATTTTATATGCCGTGTTTAGGAGTGAAATTCCTCTATAATTTGCGCATTTTGTTTTGTCCCCTTTTTTGTGGATGGGCACTATGATGTTTTCCTTCCATCTTGCTGGTATCCTTTCTTGTAACCATATTTGTGTTATTAACTGGTGGATTTGGCGATGTAGTGCGTCTCCACCTATTTCAGATGTTCTGCTGGTATCTCGTCCGTACCCGGCGCTTTGTGATTTTTCAGCTTATTTAAGGCCTTTTGGGTTTTTTGAAAAGAGGGATCTTCGACGGGCATGTCCGCTGTGAAATATAGCTCTATTCTTTGTGCTGTTCTTCCTGTATGATGTTTAGAAGGTCCCTGAAATACCCTTTCCATTCTTCTGTTAGTTCTTTATCGTCGATTATAATATGACCTTGATTGTCTCTCAGTGTATGGATAGAATTGGTTCTATGTTCTCTTTTCTCAGTGGAAATTGCTTTATAGAATTCTCTGGAGCCTGGTTTGGGTCGGTCTCTCTCCATAGCTTCATATTTTTATTGTTCATTTTTTGTCTTTGTGCGTATCATTTGTTTTGTTTCTTTTCGATAGTCGTCGTATTCCTTTTTACTTTTGTCTGTTTGTAGTTGTAACAAATGATAGACATTTTTAGATATTAAATTCTTTATCATATTTATTCATTTATCATCCATTGTTTTGGATCATGACCTTTTGTTAAAACTTTTGAAAATCGACTACCTTCTTTCTTTACTGGCACTGTCACTTCAAGTAGTTCCTTACAAACTTTTGACACTTAGCAGACATCGTTGGCTCAAGATGGTTGGTTAAGGTTCTCGTGTAGAGTTTCACCATGTTCCCAGAGGTTATCTGTTAACATCGGCGTTTAGCCTTTTCAATTTTACGACATTATAATGTAGATTGAATTATAATTACAACCATTGTTTGGTTCTGGGGCTAGTTAGCAAGTACATATATATGAGTAAGTAATCATAACCACATTTTTTTTAACTTTCAAAATTTCAACCATCTTTTCAATTTTAGTAGTGGGATTACTTATTCTATTTTAGAGTCACTGATGATGGACTGATAGGTCCGAAAACGTTCTGAATGAACATATTTTATTCAATCCATTGGGATTTTTTAAGATTTTAGTAAATTATACCTATTACATAGAAGTGGTTTTACTTCATGTTGAGTTTGTTTAACTATATGGTATACAGCCAACCCAGGGAACTACCCCTTTTTAGTTTATATATGACAGTATGGTCAACTTGGCGCTACAATACCTGCGATTAGCCACACAACGGAGCAACATAAAGCTGGACATATGGTTAATATCCAGATGTTTACATCATAAAGTCTTTCCAACATTCTGTAGCGTTAGAACATCCAATAATGTACATCCCAACATCAGGACCACCATGCAGATTAAAATATTGAAGAAAAAAGAGATTTGTAAACATTACAGCAAACTCAACTGCATCGATTGTAAGCTAAAGGTAAATTATGATTCTCTACTCGAAACTTTACAATTTATTAATCTTAATTCTTTTTTGTCAGACTTTCAGAATAAGGTAGATCATTCACATTCAGTTAAATTCAATAGAGTCAATAATAAATTACAACACTTAATCAACAATAAGATTAGATTCGATCAACAAAAAGCTTCCCGTAACAAAAATTTTTCCAATTTTCGATTCCATCCAAGAATAAAAAATCTCTCGAATGTCCAATTTTCTGATGATGGATTAAAACTCTTAAACCTCGGTCTTAAACACTCCATTCCTACCAATATATCTATCAAAGATCTTGATAGTATTTTCATAGAGACCAACACAGTTATCAAAATCTATCCATTTCACTCAAACAAAAAACTTCAATCAGAAACTCGTGCATCCAAACTATCAATAAATTCAAAACTAAACTTATTTCTAATAATAACTCTTCTCTTTCCGACATCAATTCCTCTTCTACTTCTACACCGAATTCTTCTTCTTACAACAACACATCTTCTTCTCTCTCGTTTCCCAATGTTTCATATAATAAGTCTAAATCCCTTCTCTCCACACTCAAATCTGTTAAAAATAAGATCAAAAACCAGCCCCTCATTTTCAGCAAAGCAGATAAGGGTTGCCTTGTTATTTTAGACCAACAACTTTACATCGACAAAGTCACCTATTTCCTAGATAACAATAACTTCACTCTTCTCCCTGTTGATCCCTCTAAATTTTTTGTTTCGATGAAAAACAATCTTAAACAGTTCACTGATTTCTTTTCAGAATATGAAGCACCATATAGCAAAATTCCATCAAATTCACTCACCACCAGGTTATACGGTTTACCAAAGATACACAAAGTTGACATTCCTATTCGTCCCGTTGTCAGTTTCATCAATACTCCAGTTTCTAAAATAGAATAGAATAGAAATATGCTTTATTGTCATGAAAAATTGTACAATTTTATCGACAAAGCTTACAAAAAGTCAAGAAAACAAAACAATAACAATTCCATTTACTAAAATTACATAAATCGTCAGTATAAATTAAAAAAAAATAATAATAATAATAATAATATAATAATAATAATAACCTGTGGGAGTTTTTTGTCAGTTCTTCTATCAGGTGCGGCCCCCTGCGAATGGGGGATGCTTTCTGGGTATTCGTAGCGCCAATACCCAGAGAGTAGCAGGGATACTTGCCGTGGAACAAAAACTGACACCTGGCAGTAGGTATAAAATGCACACCCATGAGAATGGAGAATAATAATTTATGTTTAGGATCGCTGCCTGGGGATCGCCAGGGCACGTCTGGAGCCGGCGCTGGACGTGACAGCATGCGGGACGTCGGTGGCAGGGTGTTGAGGAGGCGGGCCCCTGTCATACAATCAGCTACAGCCCAACCACAACCACAACCACAAGCGAGCCAAACAACAACAAGAGCTCCACCCGCCGAAGGTGCTGCGCTGGATCATCAGCCGGCGCTCACTCAAGCGGGACGACCGAGGCAGCGCATGAAATGGACTGTGTCCATTAATGAAAATATTTTGCGCTTCTACTACAAGGTGACAAACCTCGGTCAAGAAACAATCAGCTACCGACAACAGCTGTATGCCGAATTTTGCAGGACGTACCCAGATATTCAAGTATCGGAGCAACGAGTATCAGACCAATACCGGGTAATTATAAGAAACAACCTTATCCCAGAGACTAGACGCAATACCATCAGAAGCGAAGTCGAACGGGAGATTCATAACAATGTTGTAATTGAAGATCAAGTCCCCAATGAAGTTCATGAGCAGATTCCTGAGCTTGCCATACAAGAAACTCAACCTGACAATACAGAGCAGGAAAACAACGAGCTACATGATAACCTAGTAAGCGAAATGGCACGTGCTGTACAAGAGTTTAATGGAACAAACCCACTTAGCAGACCACCGCTACCACGAATAAACTCTTGTAAGAGACTAGGTGTGCTGTTACAAATTGTGAACACTGAAGTCCTACCCAATTATGTCGTAGAAGCCCACACATTAGAGTATCTGCACATGCTATTCTACTGTGCAGCAACAGCAATTGCTAATGTAATGGGCATTAAGATCAGAACACGACGGGGTACTAATAACGGAAGGACTGGTAGCAGAATTGCACCCTGGGAAAAAAGACTGCTCGGAAAGATTGAATTACTGCGTAGGGATATTGGTCAAGTCACAGAATATATACGAAGTGTAAGAAGTACAAGAGTCATCAGAAGAGCTGAAGAAATAATACGGAATACTCCCAGACACTCAAGATTCGATCCAGAAAACAACACAGACCAACAGTGCCTAGATACATTAAAACAAAGACTCTCAGTTTATTCAGGACGACTAAGAAGGTACAAAGTGAGTAACAACCGAAAATCCGACAATGCCCTTTTTGAGACTGCTGAGAAGGCGTTCTATCGAAAACTCAATTCCACCGTAGACAATCTCGATAAGTCTTACCCAAGCCAAGAAGAAATTCATGAGTTTTGGGGAAATCAACTTTCCACACCAGCTTCTCTTAACAACAATGCTGGATGGATAGAAGATACGGCACAGAACTGCCAACACTACACTACTACTCTCTACGAACCCTTCACCACTGAAGAAGTCTCAAATATCATCAAAGAGCTTCATAACTGGAAATCTCCTGGACCAGACGGAGTTCAAAACTTTTGGCTCAAGAAGTTTTGGAGTACTCATGAATGCTTATCAACACTAATTAATCATGTTATTTCTAATCCGCAGGATATACCATCATTCCTAACTCAGGGAACCACTTATTTAATACCGAAGGATCAAAATAACACCCAAGATCCAGCAAAATATCGCCCAATTACTTGTCTTCCAACTTTGTATAAATTGGTCACATCCTGTGTAGCCCGGCGTATCTACCAACACTGTGCTCTGAACAATATCATAGAGCCTCAACAGAAAGGATGCGCTAAGGGTTCCATGGGTTGCAAAGAACAACTTATCATCGACTCAGTAATTTCTAATCAAGCATATTCCAAAAAGAGGAACCTATTTACTGCTTTTATTGATTACAAGAAGGCCTTTGATTCAGTGCCGCATGAATGGCTTATAGATATATTGAGAATATATAAAGTCGATGATAATATAGTGACCTTTTTACAACATATAATGACAGAGTGGAAAACTAGAATTCACCTTCAAATACCTGGTGAAAGTAACATCGAAACTGAAAATATCGCAATCAGCCGGGGCCTGTTTCAAGGAGATTCGTTGAGTCCTCTGTGGTTCTGTCTAGCTATGAACCCACTATCTCAGCTATTGAACTCCACAGATGCAGGTTTTAGCATCAAAAATAACAACAATGTGGTGGCGAAGCTTAATCATTTATTGTACATGGATGATTTGAAATTAATGGCTTCCACTCGAGACCAACTCGACGAGATGCTAAAAACTGTAGAAACTTTTTCTAATGATATTAGTATGCACTTTGGACTAGACAAGTGCCGTATTTTAAATATATTCAGAGGAAAAGTACAGCCCGGAGGATTCGATATGCAAAATGGCCAGAACATCGAGGCCATGGGTGAAAACGATATGTATAAATATCTTGGAGTAAAGCAGGCGCGGAAAATTGACCATAAACAAATGAAAACAGAGATAACTACTGAGTTTATACGAAGGGTAAAACAGCTGCTTCGCTCACACCTTAACAGTAGAAATTTGTTTAAGGCACTAAACACCTACGCATATTCCGCGCTTAGCTACTCATTTGGTATTGTTAAGTGGACAAAGACAGATATAGATGCTCTTCAGCGAAAAGTGCGAACACACCTCACAAAGGCACAAAAACACCATCCTAAAAGTGCAGTAGAAAGAACAACATTACCACGGAATCTAGGAGGAAGAGGACTTATGGATATAGGTGAGCAATTAGATAAACAAATTGCTAATTTAAGAACTTATTTTCAGATGCAGGCTGAGACATCTACTCTTCATCGCGCTATCTGCGCAGTAGATGACACAACACCGATCAAACTGAGGGAACCAGAAATGCGCATAAACCACCTTACTAAGGACGAAAAAGTGCGCGCCTGGATGGGTAAACCTCTGCACGGGCGGCATCCCAATGAGGTAAGCCAAGATTACGTCGACAATATAGCGTCGAACTACTGGTTGACATCAGGAAAGATGTTCCCTGAAACGGAAGGTTCATTACTGGCCATTCAGGATCAGGTTATACCAACGAGAAATTACCTGAAATATATCATCAAAGACCCTCAGGTTCAAAACGACAGATGCCGATATGGATGTCAAGCCCAAGAAACCATCCAACATCTTACAGGGGGCTGCCAGGCATTTGCTGCAACTGAATACAAGGAACGGCATGACGCAGTGGGAAAAATCCTTCATCAAGAGATAGCTATCAAGCTGGGACTTCTCCAAACGGACCATCTCCCGTATTATCAATACGTCCCTGAGAGTATGCTTGAGGATGGCAACTACAAGCTATACTGGGACCGCACTGTGCTCACAGACCAAACAGTGGCACACAATAGACCAGATCTCGTACTAGTTAATAAATTAACAAGACAAACAACACTAATTGATGTGGCGGTACCTAACAACAATAATCTACGTAGTAAATTCACTGAAAAGATCGCCAAGTACAGAGATCTAGAAATTCAAATACGAAGGCAATGGAGAATGCAAAGTACCCAGACGATACCGATTATCATGTCTACTACTGGAGTCATTCCGAAGACCCTCCTCGAAAGCATAAAAAAGCTGGGTCTGAATGAACATCTTTATAAGACCATGCAGAAAGCAGTACTACTCGCAACAGCCAGATGTGTACGGAAATTTTTGGGAGATACACCTGCATACCAAGTCACCTAGGGCTCGATAACACGGAAAGAGTCCCACCAGAGCTCAATCCTTTTGATACCGTAGGTATCTGGGATGAGTCAATTTTCCCCTTAGAGGGAGTGTGAGCCGTATGGCTAAATCTGGAAATAATAATAATAATAATAATAATAATAATAAGCTGTGGGAGTTTTTTGTCAGTTCTTCTATCAGGCGCGGCCCCCTGCGAATGGGGGATGCTTTCTGGGTATTCGTAGCGCCAATACCCAGAGAGTAGCAGGAATACTTGCCGTGGAACAAAAACTGACACCTGGCAGTAGGTATAAAATGCACCCCCATGAGAATGGAGATTAATAATTTATGTTTAGGATCGCTGCCTGGGGATCGTCAGGGCACGTCTGGAGCCGGCGCTGGACGTGACAGCATGCGGGACGTCGGTGGCAGGGTGTTGAGGAGGCGGGCCCCTGTCATACAATCAGCTACAGCCCAACCACAACCACAACCACAAGCGAGCCAAACAACAACAAGAGCTCCACCCGCCGAAGGTGCTGCGCTGGATCATCAGCCGGCGCTCACTCAAGCGGGACGACCGAGGCAGCGCATGAAATGGACTGTGTCAATTAATGAAAACATTTTGCGCTTCTACTATAAGGTGACAAACCTCGGTCAAGAAACAATCGGCTACCGACAACAGCTGTATGCCGAATTTTGCAGGACATACCCAGATATTCAAGTATCGGAGCAACGAGTATCAGACCAATACCGGGTAATTATAAGAAACAACCTTATCCCAGAGACTAGACGCAATACCATCAGAAGCGAAGTCGAACGGGAGATTCAGAACGATGTTGTAATTGAAGATCAAGTCCCTGTTGAAGTTCATGAGCAGATTCCTGAGCTTGCCATACCAGAAACTCAACCTGACAATACAGAGCAGGAAAAAAACGAGTTACGTGATAACCTAGTAAGCGAAATGGCACGTGCGGTACAGGAGTTTAATGGAACAAACTCACTCAGCAGACCACCGCTATCACGAATAAACTCTTGTAAGAAACTAGGTGCGCTGTTACAAATTGTGAACACTGAAGTCCTACCCAATTATGTCGCAGAAGCCCACACATTAGAATATTTGCACATGCTAATCTACTCTGCAGCAACAGCAATTGCTAATGTAATGGGCGTTAAGATCAGAACACGACGGGGTACTAATAACGAAAGAACTGGTAACAGAATTGCACCTTGGGAAAAAAGACTGCTCGGAAAGATTGAATTACTACGTAAGGATATTGGTATAGTCACAGAATACATACGAGGTGTAACAAGTAGAAATGTCATCAGGAGAGCTGAAGAAATAATGCTGAGTACCGCAAAACACTCAAGATATGATCCAGAAAACAACACAGCCCATCAGTGTCTGGATACATTAAAACAAAAACTCTCCGTTTATTCAGGGCGACTAAGGAGGTACAAAGTTAGTAACAACCGCAAAAGCGACAATGCTCTTTTTGAGAGTTCTGAGAAGGCGTTCTATCGAAAACTCAATTCCACTGTAGAACGTGTAGATAAGACTTACCCAAGCCAAGAAGAAATTCATGAGTTTTGGGGAAATCAACTTTCCACGCCAGCTGCTCTTAACAGCAATGCTGGATGGATAGAAGATACGACACAGAACTGCCAACACTACATTACCACCTTTTACGAACCCTTCACTACTGAAGAAGTCTCAAATACCATCAAAGAGCTTCATAATTGGAAATCTCCTGGACCAGACGGAGTTCAAAACTTTTGGCTCAAGAAGTTTTGGAGTGTTCATGAATGCTTATCAACACTAATTAATCATGTAATTTCTAATCCGCAGGATATACCATCATTCCTAACTCAGGGAACCACTTATTTAATTCCGAAGGATCAAAATAACACTCAAGATCCAGCCAATACCGCCCAATTACTTGTCTTCCAACTTTGTATAAATTGGTCACATCCTGTGTAGCCCGGCGTATCTACCAACATTGTGCTCTGAACAATATCATAGAGCCTCAACAGAAAGGATGCGCTAAGGGTTCCATGGGTTGCAAAGAACAACTCATCATCGACTCAGTGATTTCTAACCAGGCATATTCCAAAAAGAGGAATCTTTTTACTGCCTTCATTGATTACAAGAAGGCCTTTGATTCAGTGCCGCATGAATGGCTTATAGATATATTGAGAATATATAAAGTCGATGATAATATAGTGACCTTTTTAGAGCATATAATGACGAAGTGGAAGACTAGAATTCACCTTCAAATACCTGGTGAAAATAACATCGAAACTGAAAATATCGCAATCAGCCGGGGCCTGTTTCAAGGAGATTCGTTGAGTCCACTGTGGTTCTGTCTAGCTATGAACCCACTATCTCAGCTATTGAACTCCACAGACGCAGGTTTTAGCATCAAAAATAACAACAATGTGGTGGCGAAGCTTAATCATTTATTGTATATGGATGATTTGAAATTAATGGCTTCCACTCGAAACCAACTCGATGAGATGCTAAAAACTGTAGAAACTTTTTCTAATGATATTAGCATGCACTTCGGACTAGACAAGTGCCGTATTTTAAACATAGTCAAAGGAAAAGTACAGCCCGGAGGATTCGATATGCAAAATGGCCAGAACATCGAGGCCATGGGTGAAAACGATATGTATAAATATCTTGGAGTAAAGCAAGCGCGGAGAATTGACCATAAACAAATGAAAACAGAGATAACTACTGAGTTTATACGAAGGGTAAAACAGCTGCTTCGCTCACACCTTAATAGTAGAAATTTGTTTAAGGCACTAAACACCTACGCATGTTCCGCGCTTAGCTATTCATTTGGCATTGTTAAGTGGACAAAAACGGACATAGAAAATGTTCAGCGAAAAGTAAGAACGCACCTCACAAAGGCACAAAAACACCATCCAAAAAGTGCAGTAGAAAGAACGACATTACCGCGGAATTTAGGAGGAAGAGGACTTATGGATATAGGTGAGCAATTAGACAAACAAATTGCTAATTTAAGATCTTATTTTCAGATGCAGGCTGAAACATCTACTCTACATCGCGCTATCTGCGCAGTAGATGACACAACACCGATCAAACTGAGGGAAGCAGAACTGCGCATAAACCACCTTACTAAGGACGAAAAAGTGCGCGCCTGGATGGGTAAACCTCTGCACGGGCGACATCCCAATGAGGTCAGCCAAGATTATGTCGACAATATAGCGTCGAACTACTGGTTGACATCAGGAAAGATGTTCCCTGAAACGGAGGGTTCATTACTGGCCATTCAGGATCAGGTTATACCAACCAGAAATTACCTGAAATATATCATCAAAGACCCTCATGTTCAAAACGACAGATGCCGATATGGATGTCAAGCCCAAGAAACCATCCAACATCTTACAGGGGGCTGCCAGGCATTTGCTGCAACTGAGTACAAGGAACGGCATGACGCAGTGGGAAAAATCCTTCATCAGGAGATAGCTATCAAGCTGGGACTTCTTCAAACCGACCACCTTCCATATTATCAATACGTCCCTGAGAGTATGCTTGAGGATGGCAACTACAAGCTATACTGGGACCGCACTGTTCTCACAGACCAAACAGTGGCGCATAATAGACCAGATCTCGTATTAGTTAATAAATTAACGAGACAAACAACCCTCATTGATGTGGCGATTCCTAACAACAATAATCTACGTACTAAATTTACTGAAAAGATTGCCAAGTACAGAGATCTGGAAATGCAAATACGGAGACAATGGAGAATGCAAAGTACCCAGACGATACCGATTATTATGTCTACTACTGGAGTCATTCCGAAGACCCTCCTCGAAAGCATAAAACAGATGGGTCTTAATGAACATCTTTATAAGACCATGCAGAAAGCAGTACTACTCGCAACGGCCAGATGTGTACGAAAATTTTTGGGAGATACACCTGCATACCAAGTCACCTAGGGCTCGATAACACGGAAAGAGTCCCACCAGAGCTCAATCCTTTTGATACCGCAGGTATCTGGGATGAGTAAATTTTCCCCTTAGAGGGAGTGTGAGCCGTATGGCTAAATCTGGATAATAATAATAATAATAAATGAATAAAAATAAATAAAAATAAATAAAATAAATAAAAATAAAAATAAATAAAATCATGTTATTTCTAATCCGCAGGAATTACCATCATTTCTAACTCAGGGAACTACTTATTTAATACCCAAGGATCAAAATAACACCCAAGATCCATCCAAGTACCGCCCAATTACTTGTCTTCCAACTTTGTATAAATTGATCACATCCTGTGTAACCCGGCGTATCTACCAACACTGTGCTCTAAACAATATCATAGAGCCTCAACAGAAAGGATGCGCTAAGGGTTCCATGGGTTGCAAAGAACAGCTTATCATCGACTCAGTCATTTCTAACCAGGCATTCACTAAAAAAAGGAACCTTTTTACTGCTTTTATTGACTATAAAAAGGCCTTTGATTCAGTACCGCATGAATGGCTAATAGATATATTGAAAATATACAAAGTCGATGATAACATAGTGACCTTTTTAAGGCATATAATGAGAGATTGGAAGACTAAAATTCACCTCCAAATACCTGGTGAAAACAATATCGAAACCGAAAATATCGCAATCAACCGGGGCCTGTTTCAAGGAGACTCGTTGAGTCCACTGTGGTTCTGTTTAGCTTTGAACCCCCTTTCCCAACTATTAAACTCCACTGACTCAGGTTTTAGCATTAAAAGCAATAATACTGTAGTAGCGAAGCTCAATCATCTGTTGTATATGGATGATTTGAAATTAATGGCTTCCACTCGAGAACACCTAGAAGAGATGCTAAAAACTGTAGAAACATTCTCTAATGATATTAGTATGCAGTTCGGTCTAGACAAGTGCCGTGTTTTGAATATAGTCAGAGGAAAGGTACAGCCCGGTGGATTCGATATGCAAAATGGCCAGAACATCGAGACCATGGGCGATAACGATATGTACAAATATCTTGGAGTAAAGCAGGCGCGGAAAATTGACCATAAGCAAATGAAAACTGAGATAACAACTGAGTTTATAAGAAGGGTAAAACAACTGCTTCGTTCACAGCTTAACAGTAAAAATTTGTTTAAGGCACTGAACACCTACGCTTGTTCCGCGCTTAGCTATTCATTTGGTATTGTTAAGTGGACAAAAACGGATATAGAAAATCTTCAGCGAAAAGTACGAACACACCTCACAAAGGCACAAAAACACCACCCTAAAAGTGCAGTAGAACGAACGACATTACCCCGGTATTTAGGAGGAAGAGGACTTATGGATATAGGTGAGCAATTAGATAAACAGATTGCTAATTTAAGAACTTATTTTCAGATGCAGGCTGAGACATCTACTCTACACCGCGCAATCTGCGCAGTAGATGACACAACACCGATCAAACTGAGGGAACCAGAAATGCGCATAAACCACCTTACTAAGGACGAAAAACTGCGCACCTGGATAGGTAAACCTCTGCACGGGCGACATCCCAATGAGGTTAGCCAAGACTATGTCGACAATACAGCGTCGAACTATTGGTTGACATCAGGAAAGATGTTCCCTGAAACGGAGGGTTCATTACTGGCCATCCAGGATCAGGTTATACCAACCAGAAATTACCTGAAATATATCGTCAAAGACCCTCAGGTTCAAAACGACAGATGCCGATATGGATGTCAAGCCCAAGAAACCATCCAACATATTACAGGGGGCTGCCAGGCATTTGCTGCAACTGAATACAAGGAACGGCATGACGCAGTGGGAAAAATCCTTCATCAAGAGATAGCTAACAAGCTGGGACTTCTCCAAACGGACTATCTCCCATATTATCAATACGTTCCTGAGAGTATGCTTGAGGATGGCAACTACAAGCTATACTGGGACCGCAGTGTGCTCACAGACCAAACAGTGGCACATAATAGACCAGATCTCGTACTAGTTAATAAATTAACAAGACAAACAACACTAATTGATGTGGCGATACCTAACAACAATAATCTACGTAGTAAATTTACTGAAAAGATCGCCAAGTATAGAGATCTGGAAATTCAAATACGGAGACAATGGAGAATGCAAAGTACCCAGACGATACCTATTGTTATGTCTACTACTGGAGTCATTCCGAAGACCCTCTTCGAAAGCATAAAAAAGCTGGGTCTCAATGAACATATTTATAAGACCATGCAGAAAGCTGTACTACTTGCGACGGCCAGAAGTGTAAGAAAATTTTTGGGAGATACACCTGCATTCCAAGTCACCTAGGGCTCGATAACACGGAAAGAGTCCCACCAGAGCTTAATCCTTTTGATACCGTAGGTATCTGGGATGAGTCAATTTTCCCCTCAGAGGGAGTGTGAGCCGTATGGCTAAATCTGGATAATAATAATAATAACACGCCTGTGGGAGTTTTATGTCAGTTCTTCTATCAGGCGCGGCCCTCTGCGAATGGGGGATGCTTTCTGGGTATTCGTAGCGCCAATACCCAGAGAGTAGCAGGAATACTTGCCGTGGAACAAAAACTGACACCTGGCAGTAGGTATAAAATGCACACCCATGGGAATGGAGACTAATAGTTTATGTTTAGGGCCGCTGCCTGGGGATCGCCAGGGCACGTCTGGAGCCGACGCTGGACGTGACAGCATGCGGGACGTCGGTGGCAGGGTGTTGAGGAGGCGGGCCCTGTCACACAAACAGCTACAGCCCAACAACAAGAACAACAACCACAAGCGAGCCAAACAACAGCAAGAGCTCCACTCGCTGAAGGTGCTGCGCCGGAACATCAGCCGGCGCTCACTCAAGCGGGACGACCGAGGCAGCGCATGAAATGGACTGTGTCCATTAACGAAAGCATTTTGCGCTTCTATTATAAGGTGACAAACCTCGGTCAAGAAACGATCGGCTACAGACAACAGCTGTATGCCGAATTTTGCAGGGAGTACCCAGATATTCAAGTATCGGAGCAAAGAGTATCAGATCAATACCGGGTAATCGTAAGAAACAACCTTATCCCAGAGACTAGACGCAATACGATCAAAAGCGAAGTCGAACGGGAGATTAATAACCAAGAGCTAGTTTTAGATCAAGTCCCTAATGAAATCCTTGATGAGCAGATTCCTGAGATTCCCATACCAGAAACTCAACCTGACAATACACAGCAGGAAAACAACGAGTTGCGCGATAGTCTAGAGAACGAAATGGCTCGTGCCGTACAAGAGTTTAATGGAACAAATCCACTTAACAGACCACCGCTACCACGAATAAACTCTTGTAAGAAACTAGGTGCCCTGTTACAAATTGTGAATACTGAAGTCCTACCCAATTATGTCGTAGAAACCCACACATTGGAATATCTGCATATGCTAATCTACTGTGCAGCTACAGCAATTGCCAATGTAATGGGCGTTAAGATCAGAACACGACGGGGTACTAATAAAGGAAGGACTGGTAACAGAATTGCACCCTGGGAAAAAAGACTTCTCGGAAAAATTGAATTACTGCGTAGGGATATTGGTCAAGTCACAGAATATATAAGAGGTGTTACAAGTAGAAAAGTCATTAAAAGAGCTGAAGAAATAATGCGGAGCACTGCAAGACACTCGAGATACGATCCAGAAAATAACACAACCCAACAGTGTCTGGATACATTAAAACAAAAACTCTCCGTCTATTCAGGACGATTAAGAAGGTATAAAGTTAGTAACAACCGAAAATGTGACAATGCACTTTTTGAGAACTCTGAGAAGGCGTTCTACCGAAAACTCAATTCCACCGTAGAAAGTGTCGACAAGTCTTACCCAAGCCAAGAAGAAATTCATGAGTTTTGGGGAAATCAACTTTCCACACCAGCTGTTTTTAACAACAATGCTGGCTGGATAGAAGATACGACGCACAACTGTCACCACTACGTCACTGCTAACTACGAACCATTCACGACTGAAGAAGTCTCAAATGTCATCAAAGAGCTTCATAACTGGAAATCTCCTGGACCAGACGGAGTCCAGAACTTCTGGCTTAAAAAGTTTTGGAGTATTCATGAGTGCTTATCAACATTAATTAATCATGTTATTTCTAATCCGCAGGAATTACCATCATTTCTAACTCAGGGAACTACTTATTTAATACCCAAGGATCAAAATAACACCCAAGATCCATCCAAGTACCGCCCAATTACTTGTCTTCCAACTTTGTATAAATTGGTCACATCCTGTGTAACCCGGCGTATCTACCAACATTGTGCTCTAAACAATATCATAGAGCCTCAACAGAAAGGCTGCGCTAAGGGTTCCATGGGTTGCAAAGAACAGCTTATCATCGACTCAGTCATTTCTAACCAGGCATTCACTAAAAAAAAGGAACCTTTTTACTGCTTTTATTGACTATAAAAAGGCCTTTGATTCAGTACCGCATGAATGGCTAATAGATATATTGAAAATATACAAAGTCGATGATAACATAGTGACCTTTTTAAGGCATATAATGAGAGATTGGAAGACTAAAATTCACCTCCAAATACCTGGTGAAAACAATATCGAAACCGAAAATATCGCAATCAACCGGGGCCTATTTCAAGGAGACTCGTTGAGTCCATTGTGGTTCTGTTTAGCTTTGAACCCCCTTTCCCAGCTATTAAACTCCACTGACTCAGGTTTTAGCATTAAAAGCAATAATACTGTGGTAGCGAAGCTCAATCATCTGTTGTATATGGATGATTTGAAATTAATGGCTTCCACTTGAGAACACCTAGAAGAGATGCTAAAAACTGTAGAAACATTCTCTAATGATATTAGTATGCAGTTCGGTCTAGACAAGTGCCGTGTTTTGAATATAGTCAGAGGAAAGTTACAGCCCGGTGGATTCGATATGCAAAATGGCCAGAACATCGAGGCCATGGGCGACAACGATATGTACAAATATCTTGGAGTAAAGCAGGCGCGGAAAATTGACCATAAGCAAATGAAAACTGAGATAACTACTGAGTTTATAAGAAGGGTAAAACAGCTGCTTCGTTCACAGCTTAACAGTAAAAATTTGTTTAAGGCACTAAATACCTACGCTTGTTCCGCGCTTAGCTATTCATTTGGTATTGTTAAGTGGACAAAAACGGATATAGAAAATATTCAGCGAAAAGTACGAACACACCTCACAAAGGCACAAAAACACCACCGTAAAAGTGCAGTAGAACGAACGACATTACCCCGGTATTTAGGAGGAAGAGGGCTTATGGATATAGGTGAGCAATTAGATAAACAAATTGCTAATTTAAGAACTTATTTTCAGATGCATGCTGAGACATCTACTCTACACCGCGCCATTTGCGCAGTAGATGACACAACACCGATCAAACTGAGGGAACCAGAAATGCGCTTAAACCACCTTACTAAGGACGAAAAACTGCGCGCCTTGATGGGTAAACCTCTGCACGGGCGACATCCCAATGAGGTCAGCCAAGACTATGTCGACAATACAGCGTCGAACTATTGGTTGACATCAGGAAAGATGTTCCCTGAAACGGAGGGTTCATTACTGGCCATTCAGGATCAGGTTATACCAACCAGAAATTACCTGAAATATATCGTCAAAGACCCTCAGGGTCAAAACGACAGATGCCGATATGGATGTCAAGCCCAAGAAACCATCCAACATATTACAGGGGGCTGCCAAGCATTTGCTGCAACTGAATATAAGGAACGGCATGACGCAGTGGGAAAAATCCTTCATCAAGAGATAGCTAACAAGTTGGGACTTCTCCAAACGGACCATCTCCCATATTATCAATACGTTCCTGAGAGTATGCTTGAGGATGGCAACTACAAGCTATACTGGGACCGCAGTGTGCTCACAGACCAAACAATGGCACATAATAGACCAGATCTCGTACTAGTTAATAAATTAACAAGACAAACAACACTAATTGATGTGGCGATACCTAACAACAATAATCTACGTAGTAAATTTACTGAAAAGATCGCCAAGTATAGAGATCTGGAAATTCAAATACGGAGACAATGGAGAATGCAAAGTACCCAGACGATACCTATTGTTATATCTACTACTGGAGTCATTCCGAAGACCCTCCTCGAAAGCATAAAAAAGCTGGGTCTCAATGAAAATCTTTATAAGACCATGCAGAAAGCTGTACTACTTGCGACGGCCAGAAGTGTACGAAAATTTTTGGGAGATACACCTGCATTCCAAGTCACCTAGGGCTCGATAACACGGAAAGAGTCCCACCAGAGCTCAATCCTTTTGATACCGTAGGTATCTGGGATGAGTCAATTTTCCCCTTAGAGGGAGTGTGAGCCGTATGGCTAAATCTGGATAATGAATTAATAATAATGAATCCCTGTGGGAGTTTTATGTCAGTTCTTCTATCAGGCGCGGCCCCCTGCGAATGGGGGATGCTTTCTGGGTATTCGTAGCGCCAATACCCAGAGAGTAGCAGGAATACTTGCCGTGGAACAAAAACTGACACCTGGCAGTAGGTATAAAATGCACACCCATGAGAATGGAGACTAGTAGTTTATGTTTAGGGCCGCTGCCTGGGGATCGCCAGGGCACGTCTGGAGCCGACGCTGGACGTGACAGCATGCGGGACGTCGGTGGCAGGGTGTTGAGGAGGCGGGCCCCTGTCACACAAACAGCTACAGCCCAACAACAAGAACAACAACCACAAGCGAGCCAAACAACAGCAAGAGCTCCACTCGCTGAAGGTGCTGGGCAGAACATCAGCCGGCGCTCACTCAAGCGGGACGACCGAGGCAGCGCATGAAATGGACTGTGTCCATTAACGAAAGCATTTTGCGCTTCTATTATAAGGTGACAAACCTCGGTCAAGAAACGATCGGCTACAGACAACAGCTGTATGCCGAATTTTGCAGGGAGTACCCAGATATTCAAGTATCGGAGCAAAGAGTATCAGATCAATACCGGGTAATCGTAAGAAACAACCTTATCCCAGAGACTAGACGCAATACGATCAAGAGCGAAGTCGAACGGGAGATTAATAACCAAGAGCTAGTTTTAGATCAAGTCCCTAATGAAATCCTTGATGAGCAGATTCCTGAGATTCCCATACCAGAAACTCAACCTGACAATACACAGCAGGAAAACAACGAGTTGCGCGATAGTCTAGAGAACGAAATGGCTCGTGCCGTACAAGAGTTTAATGGAACAAATCCACTTAGCAGACCACCGCTACCACGAATAAACTCTTGTAAGAAACTAGGTGCCCTGTTACAAATTGTGAATACTGAAGTCCTACCCAATTATGTCGTAGAAGCACACATATTGGAATATCTGCATATGCTAATCTACTGTGCAGCTACAGCAATTGCCAATGTAATGGGCGTTAAGATCAGAACACGACGGGGTACTAATAATGGAAGGACTGGTAACAGAATTGCACCCTAAGAAAAAAGACTTCTCGGAAAAATTGAATTACTGCGTAGGGATATTGGTCAAGTCACAGAATATATAAGAGGTGTTACAAGTAGAAAAGTCATTAAAAGAGCTGAAGAAATAATGCGGAGCACTGCAAGACACTCGAGATACGATCCAGAAAATAACACAGCCCAACAGTGTCTGGATACATTAAAACATAAACTCTCCGTCTATTCAGGACGATTAAGAAGGTATAAAGTTAGTAACAGCCGAAAATGTGACAATGCACTTTTTGAGAACTCTGAGAAGGCGTTCTACCGAAAACTCAATTCCACCGTAGAAAGTGTCGACAAGTCTTACCCAAGCCAAGAAGAAATTCATGAGTTTTGGGGAAATCAACTTTCCACACCAGCTGCTTTTAACAACAATGCTGGCTGGATAGAAGATACGACGCACAACTGTCACCACTACGTCACTGCTAACTACGAACCATTCACGACTGAAGAAGTCTCAAATGTCATCAAAGAGCTTCATAACTGGAAATCTCCTGGACCAGACGGAGTTCAGAACTTCTGGCTTAAAAAGTTTTGGAGTATTCATGAGTGCTTATCAACATTAATTAATCATGTTATTTCTAATCCGCAGGAATTACCATCATTTCTAACTCAGGGAACTACTTATTTAATACCCAAGGATCAAAATAACACCCAAGATCCATCCAAGTACCGCCCAATTACTTGTCTTCCAACTTTGTATAAATTGGTCACATCCTGTGTAACCCGGTGTATCTACCAACACTGTGCTCTAAACAATATCATAGAGCCTCAACAGAAAGGATGCGCTAAGGGTTCCATGGGTTGCAAAGAACAGCTTATCATCGACTCAGTCATTTCTAACCAGGCATTCACTAAAAAAAGGAACCTTTTTACTGCTTTTATTGACTATAAAAAGGCCTTTGATTCTGTACCGCATGAATGGCTAATAGATATATTGAAAATATACAAAGTAGATGATAACATAGTGACCTTTTTAAGGCATATAATGAGAGATTGGAAGACTAAAATTCACCTCCAAATACCTGGTGAAAACAATATCGAAACCGAAAGTATCGCAATCAACCGGGGCCTATTTCAAGGAGACTCGTTGAGTCCATTGTGGTTCTGTTTAGCTTTGAACCCCCTTTCCCAGCTATTAAACTCCACTGACTCAGGTTTTAGCATTAAAAGCAATAATACTGTGGTAGCGAAGCTCAATCATCTGTTGTATATGGATGATTTGAAATTAATGGCTTCCACTCGAGAACACCTAGAAGAGATGCTAAAAACTGTAGAAACATTTTCTAATGATATTAGTATGCAGTTCGGTCTAGACAAGTGCCGTGTTTTGAATATTGTCAGAGGAAAGGTACAGCCCGGTGGATTCGATATGCAAAATGGCCAGAACATCGAGGCCATGGGCGACAACGATATGTACAAATATCTTGGAGTAAAGCAGGCGCGGAAAATTGACCATAAGCAAATGAAAACTGAGATAACTACTGAGTTTATAAGAAGGGTAAAACAGCTGCTTCGTTCACAGCTTAACAGTAAAAATTTGTTTAAGGCACTAAACACCTACGCTTGTTCCGCGCTTAGCTATTCATTTGGTATTGTTAAGTGGACAAAAACGGATATAGAAAATCTTCAGCGAAAAGTACGAACACACCTCACAAAGACACAAAAACACCACCCTAAAAGTGCAGTAGAACGAACGACATTACCCCGGTATTTAGGAGGAAGAGGACTTATGGATATAGGTGAGCAATTAGATAAACAAATTGCTAATTTAAGAACTTATTTTCAGATGCAGGCTGAGACATCTACTCTACATCGCGCTATCTGCGCAGTAGATGACACAACACTGATCAAACTGAGGGAAGCAGAACTGCGCATAAACCACCTTACTAAGGACGAAAAAGTGCGCGTCTGGATGGGTAAACCTCTGCACGGGCGACATCCCAATGAGGTCAGCCAAGATTATGTCGACAATATAGCGTCGAACTACTGGTTGACATCAGGAAAGATGTTCCCTGAAACGGAGGGTTCATTACTGGCCATTCAGGATCAGGTTATACCAACCAGAAACTACCTGAAATATATCATCAAAGACCCTCAGGTTCAAAACGACAGATGCCGATATGGATGTCAAGCCCAAGAAACCATCCAACATCTTACAGGGGGCTGCCAGGCATTTGCTGCAACTGAATACAAGGAACGGCATGACGCAGTGGGAAAAATCCTTCATCAAGAGATAGCTATCAAGCTGGGACTTCTCCAAACGGACCATCTCCCGTATTATCAATACGGCCCTGAGAGTATGCTTGAGGATGGCAACTACAAGCTGTACTGGGACCGCACTGTGCTCACAGACCAAACAGTGGCACATAATAGACCAGATCTCGTACTAGTTAATAAATTAACAAGACAAACAACACTAATTGATGTGGCGATACCTAACAACAATAATCTACGTAGTAAATTCACTGAAAAGATCGCCAAGTACAGAGATCTAGAAATTCAAATACGAAGGCAATGGAGAATGCAAAGTACCCAGACGATACCTATTGTTATATCTACTACTGGAGTCATTCCGAAGAACCTCCTCGAAAGCATAAAAAGGCTGGGTCTAAATGAACATCTTTACAAGACCATGCAGAAAGCTGTACTACTCGCAACGGCCAGATGTGTACGAAAATTTTTGGGAGATACACCTGCATACCAAGTCACCTAGGGCTCGATAACACGGAAAGAGTCCCACCAGAGCTCAATCCTTTTGATACCGTAGGTATCTGGGATGAGTCAATTTTCCCCTTAGAGGGAGTGTGAGCCGTATGGCTAAATCTGGATAATAATGAAGTTATACAGTTAATCAATTGCAAAATTTAAAAATTTAAATAATTTGCAAATTGCATAGTCTACCTAGTAATTAAGTTTAAAAGTTAAGCTGCTGCATATGACACCCAAATATAAATGAAAAACAATAATAAAAACTCTACTCGTGCAGAGGGTACTGTAATTTCTTAGTTATTGATTAAGAAAATCTTCTACTGCATAATATGGTCTTTCGGATAGGTAGGCTTTTGTCAGTTTACGGAATTTGGGGAAAGATGCTACAGATTTAAGTTGTAGAGGGAGATGGTTGTAAAGTTTTTTTGCGGAATATAATATAGATGTCTTTAGGTATGTAGGGAGTAGTAACACCAGAAATGGAGTTGGTATAATTGCTGATAGTGAAATGAAAGATAACGTAGTAGAAGTTGTAAGAACGAGTGATAGAATGATGTCAGTGAAATTTGTAATTGATAAAGAGGTATTGAATGTTGTGTGTGTATGCTCCTCAAACAAGTCTGAGTGAGAATGAAAGAAGAGCTTTCTATGACCAATTAGGAGACGTACTGAGTGATATTCCAGCAGAGGAGAAAGTTATAATAGGAGGTGATTTCAATGCACATGTGGGCCAAGCCAAGACAGGATATGAAACAATACATGGGGGATTAGGCTTTGGAACTAGAAATGAAGCGGGAGATGACATGCTAGAATTAGCAACAGCATTGGATATGGCGATCGTTAACACATTCTTTAAAAAGAGAGAAACTTAACTTATTACCTACAAAAGTGGACAACGTCAATCTCAAATAGACTATTTTATGATAAGGAAAGAAGACATACGTGAATGCAAGGACTGCAAGGTAATAGTTAGTGAGACATTAAGCCAACAACATAAGCTGCTTGTTCTGGACATCGAAGTAAAAAGTGAAACTAAACAAAAATATCGGAGAGGACCACAAAAAATCAAGTGGTGGATGCTAAAAGATGAGAAGGAAAGTCTATTCAGGGAAAGAATAGTAAAAAAAATATTTTGGAACATGAAAGGAAGCCCTAACACAATTTGGAGAAAAATGGGCAATATTATTAGAGAGACGGCTATTGAAATACTTGGGAAAACGTCAGGAAAGAAGTTTGAGGATAAAGAGACTTGGTGGTGGTCAAATGAAGTACAAGGAAAAATAAAAGAGAAGGGAAAATTATATAAAAAGTGGCAAAAAACCAGATCGGACATAGATCTTCAAAACTATACGGTCGCCAAAAAGGAAGCGAAAGTAGCAGTAGCAAAAACTAAAGCAGAAGTGTATTCAAACATATACGATCAACTTGATACCAGGGAAGGCGAAGCAAAGATATATAAAATAGCCGAACAGAGAGCAAAGAAAGCAAGAGATTTTAATCAGATTAGATGTATCCGAGATGAAAATAATGAAATACTAATTCACGAAAAGGATGTCAAAAAGAGATGGAGAAATTATTTTGACAGTCTATTAAATGAAGAATTTGACAGACAGCCTGTGGAGTTAACGGAGACAGTAACAGGAATGGTTACCAAAATAACCAACGAGGAAGTGGCTCAAGCGCTTCAAAAAATAAAGAAAGGAAAAGCAGTCGGACCAGATAATATTCCTGGGGAAGTATGGAGATCATTAGGAGAGACAGGAACAAGTTGGCTAGCAGGTCTATTTAATAGAATTATGGAAGTTGGACAAATGCCAGACGAATGGAGAAGCAGTATATTAGTACCTGTCTACAAAAACAAGGGAGACATACAACAATGCACAAACTACAGGGCTATAAAACTACTTAGCCACTCCATGAAAATATGGGAGAGAGTAATTGATAGACGGATACGTGAAGAAACCGAAAAAATCGATAATCAATTTGGCTTTATGCAGGGCAAATCAACAACAGATGCAATTTTCATTGTAAGGCAACTGATGGAAAAATACAGGAATAAAGAGACCAACGCTTATATGGTATTCATTGATCTTGAGAAAGCATATGATAGAGTTCCTCGAGAGGTTCTGTGGTGGGTACTCAATAAGAAAGGCGTCCCTGGCGAATATGTAAAGATTGTGAGAATTATGTATGAGGGAGTAACAACTAGTGTTAGGACAGGTTTGGGAGAGACTGATAAATTTCAGGTGAAAGTAGGATTGCACCAAGGCTCGGTGCTTAGTCCTTATTCTCATTAGTTTTGGACCAGATAACAGCGAAACTACAGGGTAGTATTCCATGGTGCCTAATGTATGCTGATGATGTAGTGTTAATAGGAAATAGTGAAAGAGATTTAGAACAAAAACTGGAATAGTGGAGACAAGCTCTGGAGGAAAAAGGTTTAAAACTTAGTAGGACAAGAACAGAGTATTTGGAATGTTCATTTAAAGATGGAGTTACTACAAATAAAATGGTATCTTTGGATGGTGAAATGATTGTGAAAAGTAATAGTTTTAAGTACCTAGGATCGGTATTACAGAGTAATGGAGAAATAGATGGAGATGCATGCAGTAGAATTAGGGCTGGATGGATGAAGTGGAAAGAAGCGAGTGGTGTGTTGTGTGACAGAAAAATTCCAATGAAGCTGAAGGGAAAATTCTATAAAACAGCCATAAGACCGGCTATGATACACGGAACTGAATGTTGGGCAGTGAAAAAGAAAGAGGAACAACGAATGCATGTGGCGGAAATGAGAATGCTTAGATGGATGAGTGGAGTGACAAAGAAGGATAAAATTAGAAATGAGTATATTAGGGGAAGTCTAGATGTGGCACCAATTGATACCAAAATGAGAGAGCATAGGTTAAGATGGTTTGGTCATGTTCAACGTCGAGACGTTAATCACCCAATACGAAGAATAGCTGAAATGCAGATTCCTGGAAGGAGTAGGAGAGGAAGACCAAAGAAGACCTTTGGGGAGACGATAAGGCAAGACATGTTGATAAAGGGGATTAACATTGATATGACCCAAGATAGAATTGTGTGGAGAAATGCAATTAGGGAAGCCGACCCCGCATAGGGATAAGGCAAAGAGAATGATGATGATAATATAGATTTCTTTACCAACTCAGATGACGGGGTCGGTAAATAGACGTCAAAGGTAGAATTTCTCGTGAAGTAGTCATGATTATGTCTTGATGGAAAGACATGTAGATGTTTACGAATTAAGCAAACAGTTTCTAAAATATATAAAGATGGAAGGGTTAAAATTCTGTGATCTTTGAAGTAACTTCTATAATGTGTTGTTCTTCTGAGGCCAAACAGATATCTTATTGCTCTTTTTTGTAATTTGAAAATAACATCGAATTGGGCAGCTGTACCAGAACCCCAAAAAAGGAAGACCATAACGAAGATGTGACTCGAACAAAGAAAAATATGTTATTTTGGAAAATGCTAAATTGAGTTCATTCGAAACAGATCTTATAGCATAGCAAGCTGAAGATAGTTTCTTTCTTAACAAATTAATATGGAGGGACCATTTAAGGTTGCTGTCTAAAAAAATACCAAGAAATTTTACAGAATCAACAGTACTGATCTGGCTGTTATTAAGAGGTAAGGGTTGAAGAGCTCCTTTATAAGATAATGCTACTGTTTTATCTACGTTAAACGAGAGTAAATTAGAGTCAGACCAGGTTTTTATTGTAAGTAGATCAGAAGTTATAGTAGCATGAAGAGTTGCAATATTTGAGTTGCTCCAAGTGATACTGTGACTTTTTAAACTAGTGATGTCATTAATAAAGATAAGGAAAACTAGAGGACCCAATACTGATCCTTGAGGTACCCACATACAATGTTTTTGAGACTAGAGTCTTTATCATTTGCTCTAACCAGTTGTTTCCTATCATCCAAGTCAGATTGGAACCAATTCAAAGAAATACCTCGAATTCCGTAGAAATTTAGTTTTTTTATCAAAATATTGTGATTTACACAATCAAAAGCTTTGGCGTAGTCACAAAAAACGGTGGCAGTGTGAAGATTATTGTTCAGTGCTTGATAAACCTCATCTAGTACAGAAAACATGGCATCAGTGGTGCATTTATTATTTAAGAAGCCGAACTGATTTTGCGATAAAATGTTGTTTTCAACGAGAAAGGACATAAGTCGGGCTTTTATGAGTCTCTCTATAATTTTGGAGAGTACCGGTAGTAGTGCAATAGGTCTATAATTGCAGGTATTAGATATTTCACCACCCTTATTAAGAGGAATAATGATGGCAGTCTTTAGGCACTCTGGAAATTTGCCTTTCTCAAAAGAATCATTAATCAGTGAGATGAGAACATCCAACACATTTTCTAGGAGATTAGAAAAAAATTTTATCGATAGACCATCAGTACTACAGGAAGATTTGCTTTGGATACTATTGATTGTTTGTATCAGTTCAGATTTATCGACTGGTTTTATAAAGAATGAATTCGAGACCTTTCTTGAATTAGGGAGATATGAAATGGGATCTTTTTGTGGCAAAATAGTTGATGTAATATTTTTACTCACATTAACAAAGTATTCATTTAGATTTTCAGGGTCTGGAAGGGAAAATGTTTGAGCAGTGTGAGTTTTATTTCGAAGATAATTTATTATGGACCAAGTTTCTTTTGCAGCACTTTTAGAGCTTCCCAGACGGTTTTGGTAGTAGACTTTTTTAGCTGATTTTATAAGTTTAAATAGGTTGACCTGTACTTGGTGATATATTCAATGATAGTAACGTTTGTAGTAAATTTCTTGATGTAGAGTAGAGAGCGCATGTTCTTGGAAGATATTCGGATACCTTTAGTAGTTCAGGGTTTGCGATGTTTTGGCTTAATTAGAATTAAAGGAAATGCTTTATTGAAGATACAGACAAGCTTATCTAAAAAATCACTGAAATTATTATCCATGTCCATAGCAGGAAAGCGCCACTCAGAGGTTAAGCATAAATTTGGAAATTACGAAAGTTCCGGGTAGAAGAAATCCTGCCTAAACGTCGGATTTTCGAGGAGGGTTTGCTAAAGATATTAAACTTCGTATAAACTGCATCATGATCAGATAGTCTAGCATTAATAACATCAAGGGGTGAGAAATCTGAGACAGTATAATCAATTATGGTAGATGAAGTTTTTGTAATCCTTATAGGAGAATCAACGTGCATTGTTAGACCATACGATTCAAATATGTTGATCAAGGATATTTGTGTAGCACAAGCAGCAGCATAATCAATGTTAAAGTCCCCGCATAAAATTTTTCTACTTTTATGGGGTAGGTCATCTAACAAATTTAGCAGGTTCTGAAAAAATAGTTCCACGGAAGAGTCAGGTGATCTATAAATGCAAATAATATAAAGATTGAGATTCTTATTGTAAACTAAGGAAACTCAAAGAAGGCTTCACTTAACAGAAAGTCATATTTTGTTACCAAAGAAAAATCATTTCTCGTAGAAAGAATCAGGGTGCCTCCATTAGCTGAGCTTGGACGATCATACCTAGCAATCGTGGTGTATTTTTCTACAAAAAAAGGCTCGTTGACTTCAAACCAGTGCTCTGTAACCGCAACTACCGGGGGAAATCCCAATTCCTCTAGGAACAAAAACAATTCATCAGTTTTGTATTTTATAGAACGAATATTAATCAGAACCATGCTAAAGCTGTTATCACTAAAACAATTTGAGGATTCTAGTCCCTCAGAACACGTCGTGATGTTTAAAAATTTTGTTTTGGAGAGACAGCGGAATAGTAATTTCGGTGACATTCCCTTGATTTTTGCAGGTGTATAATCCTTTCAGAAGTGAGAAAGGACCTAAAAGCAGCAAGATCAGCTTCCACCTCATCTGGACCAATTCCATAGGTATTGTTAAATTCTAGCAGAATTTGTCGTAGATCTTCAGTTTTAGTAGGAATTCCCTCGGAAGCCAAAAAGAGTTTAACGCTGGTGTTGGTAAATCCATCATAAAAAACTGAGGCAGGTTGGTCATGTAGATAAGCAAGGTGAAGTTTAATGACTTTTAAGATATCCGGTTCCCTTAATCTGGCTAGAAGATATCGACTATTCGAGTTATTGGTTAATCTAACTCTTGGTGGGGTCAAAGGATCCAGATTTATCGATGGTTCTAAAGTATCCTTCTTAATGAAATTTATTGGCGAATGGAACGGATTCTTAGATTTACAAACTTCGATGGCCTGCTTGTCTGTACGTATGCTTGTGTTTTCTACTTCATCTTTGTCCTTTCGTGACTCAGATGAAAGCGTTGGTTCAGAATAGGAAGATTCTATAGACCATTTAATGTTAACACCAGGTGGCCAAATTTCCTTATTAAATAATAAGTTAATCGATGTTTTAGATTTTATACCTATTTTGAACGAAGAGCCAGGTTGTTGTGTCGGCATCTCTAAGGAGTGCGTGACATCTAATATATTCCTTAATGCCTAGCTTCTCTTTAATATAGTGAACGACTTGTATAGGGGTGTACGTTGGGTTCAAGTTACTAATAACCACAAAGTAACATTTGTCGTCTGTAATTTTTGGCTTTTGCTCTCGACTTGGTTCGAAATGTCGGGGCTCTTCAGTTTGGGTACTTGTGGTGGCATAAGATGTATTTTTCTTCAATATCTCTTTTTTTGTGGTAAAGTAGATAGATTTTTAGTAAGACTGCTCATTTGATTTGAAATTTCACCGATATTTGAAGAGAGCCTTTCTAATCCCAACTTAATCTCAGTTGAATTTGTTTCTTGGATTTAAACCTTGATAGTCCCATCTGAAGTGCCGAAAAAAACTGACGATAAATTGAAAATGTCGTGTTCCATCTGCCTTACAGATTTTAAAACCTTTTCAGGATTCAGCAGGTTGTTTAGTTTGTGGATCTCGTCAATTTTTTTAGTAAGATAGTCCAGTTTGCCGTCATTTTTAGTTAATAGATCATAAGTCTCGATGAAAACATGCAAATTGTCATTTAGTTTTTTAGTAACTTGAATTAAGGCCTCAAAGCTCTCTAAAGGTATTTGATTTTTTGATAAATTTGTAATTTTGTCGTTTAAATATCTTAAGCTTGGAGAGTCACATATTGTACAAAAAAATCTAAGATGGGAAAATTTTTGGTCCAATAGGGCTTTAGTGATGATCTTATTTAAGCCAGTACATTTCATATAGAAATTTCTTCGGCAATATCCATTACATCTTAAGCTGTTGCATTTATCCGAGTCAGAATATTGTGTCGGACAATGTTCACAAGTATACGCCATTTTCAAGGTTAGATGTGTAAAAATTAACTAGGTCGCTGTGATGAAAATAATAAATATAGAAACACTTACAGCTAGTATTCACAACACTTAATGAAAACAAATAACAAAACATATAAACACAAGGAAACAAATCAAAACATACATCCGTACGATTCCACTGCTGGATAACGAATCTATTTTATCTAAATTCATTCTTAACACTATTAAAAACTTTATCAACTTCACCCCACAGTTTACTGCCAATATGAGCCAATATGAAATTCCAACGAAAGTCTTACATTTGAACCCACAAGGAAGAAGAAAACAAGGACGGCCAAAGAAAATCCGGAATATAAGTACCCAAGCAAAAGCCAATTGGCGAGGAACCGCAAAGTTGCGACGCCTGGTGGCGAATTTGAAAAGCATCGACTCTAGGAAAACAACTTTGCCATTAATTTGTGTACATATTTGCGGTCAGTTTATGTTGTAATTAACAAGGATTTCGACTAAAAAAAACTACTGCAGTGTTCCTCAGTATTCATTCCTATTATACTCTACGTATTGACCTAAGCTAACCAATGCCAAATCACACATTTTGTTAATTTAACGTTTGTATTAAACGTAGTATTATTTAATGTTTAAGCGACTGCAAAATTAAATAAATAAATAAAATGTAGTATATATTCTGTACATAGAATGTACATTGTTATGCAAATTATTCCGACCACCTCGTAATTTCCAGATCACAATTATTATAAAATAAATTCACCTACTCAGTTTCCAGTTTTTATTTAATTAAAAATTGTTATCTGTTGGTGTAAAATAAATTGTAGTGTACCTATTAATTAAATTAAAAACAAAATTAGTAATTCTAAGATAGATTAATAATTTTTAAAACGCTGTGTGATTATCGGGGGGCAGATTTCTCAAAACAAATCAGTAGTTAACATCAAATTTTAATGAATGCATACAGATGAAACATAATTTTGAGTCGTCTTTAACTTATAAGATGTCTTAGTGGCAAAACTTAAAGGTTACTTTGGCAAAACACTCGTGTAAATGATTTTAATTTAACATTTTAGAACTGTGAGATCAAATGACAAAATGAATTGTTTTCCTAGAGTTGTCGTCCATCTTTGAAATTTTGAGCGCCCTCTGTCGGAATTTAATTTTGCGAATATGACCTTTAGACAGGTGAGTTACATCGCGAAGAACAGGTAGAAATGGAAAAATTTTTCGACCACCCTATGCCCACAGGAGGGATAATTGGTTACATACATAGACGAGCGGCACACCCCCCAAAAAAACGCTTATTTCTCGAGATACTGACCACGGCGAGGTGAATGGCTAATTTTAGTCATACTTTGGTTTATTTTGGTGTTTGGTGTTTGGAGTTTGAGGTTTATTTTGGTTTTATTTGGGGGAACATTGTCAAAATCGCAATTTTACACTAAAAATAAAAAAAATAATTCACGTTTTCTTGCGTTTACCTCGCTACAACTCTGTTCCATTTTAATACTTTTTTCTGAAATTTTTACATAAGAGTTCTCACCTTTCTGAAGATAATAGTACCTGTTTCAAGCTTTCAGTCTTATTTTAATAAAAGTTATGAATTTTTTAAAGTAAAAGGTGCAGATTCCTGAACTGCAAAGTTTAATCGTAAAAGTTGAGTGACGAAATTTGACATTTAGCTTTTTAATCACAATTATGTTAAAATATAGAGTACAAAAACGTTTTCTGGAAAGTTTTAGATCAAAATGTTTGATAAAAACAAAATGGTGCAACTTTTAATATCTAATCTGGAAAATTCTGTATTAAATAGACAATATTGAATCTCAGAGTTTTGATATTAGAGAGATTAGAGAGTTTAGAGATTAGGGTTTCAAAAATATACAGATAACTAGAGTCGCAGTGGTTGATCTAATAGCCCTACGATATGTGAACCAATAAAAACGTATTCCATAAAGGTCCATATTAACAACTACTGGAGAGAGTGCCGAGTCCATCAACAATCCGGAAATTCTTATTACAATTTTTAGTTCAGGCATTTTCTGATTGAAAGCAAAACACAAAAACAAGAAAAAAATGTAATTTTATTATAATTTGTTGTGGTTTATTCCCTCCAATGCATAAAATATTGAGTGAAAAACGTGTGACAATAGTTTCAAAACCATACAAAAAATATTATTTATACTATATACGTTTTTATGGCTTGATGGTTTCTGTTTTCATTGCGTCCTATTTATTGAATAGTCCACGTGGTGACACCGCTCCCGTCTGGAAAAATTTCTGATTCGGTTTCTTTGTGGATTCCTATTCAAAAATGTCCCCTTTAAACAAATCTAAAGGATGCCGGGCGGAATTTTTGGGCAGACATTGTTTAAACAATTTTTTTAAACAAATACAAAAGGTCACGTTTTTTAGCTCCGGAACATATATTTTTAAGTTTTGTGGGTCAATTTAAATAAGAAAGGTAAATTTTCTCAAAAATTGATAGTTTTCGAGTTATAGGCGATTTAAAATCTGAAAAATACGAAAATACGCATTTTCGAGGCCTAAAAACTCATATTTAAATTAGTATTTTTGTGGTTGCCAGATACTATAATAATAATAATAATTTATTCAACAACAATAATAGGTACAATCTTTTTAGATATTTACATATAAAGTGAATAAATTAACCCGAAGGTCTCCGAGAGGTGTGGATACACCTGTTTCGGTAAATAGGATATAAAATAATAAATTTTAACATACTAACGTAAATAACATAAATAGCAACATAATACAATATAATATAATACAATAAATAGATAGGTACGTTTTTTTTAATTGTAAATACACAGTTATGTTTTAGTAAATATGATACGTAGAATAAATAATATAATGAAAACAATAAAATAAATACTTAGTTTAACAATAAATCACGAATAATTAATTTTTTTTAAAACAATTATGTATGGCTCAATTAGTTAGTAATATTTTTGAAGAATGGTGTATATGTTTTATTAAATATGATAAAAATAATAAGCACAATAAATCAGTTTAAAACAATATAAAATTTGAAATATAGGTATAAAAATTGGTAGTGACTCTAGAGTTTCATTTATTTTTGTTTTGTTTTTTAATGGATGTAAATTTAAGCTACTATAATGATGTCACAAAAATTTCTTGTTTGTTCCATCAGAAATGATTTTAATTTCTTTTTAAATAGAAGAACATTCTTAGTATTTTTGATATCGCCGGGGATATGATTATATATTTTTGGGGCTAGAAATAGAAAACTTCTTTGACAGAAGGACTTTGTCATTTTCGGAATTATATAGAGGTGTTTGCCTCTTGTATCATGCTCATGTGATGGTAAATTTTTGTCTGTTTTCATGGTGTGATATTTTAAAGACACACAAAGAAAGTATAACTGTTTCAAGTCAAATATATTACTATCTTTATATAATCTATCTGTAGAGTAGGTGTATGGTTTAGACATAATAATTTTCAGAAATCTTCTTTGTATGATTTCCAGAGGGAGAATGTGTGTTTTCAGGGCACTTCCCCAAGCCAGTATACCATAACGGAGATGACTTTCTACTAGTCCGTAATATAGTGTGCGAAGGTATATATTAGGTATTTGTTTTTTAAGATGTTTAAACTTATACAGGATAAACTGTAGCTTTTTAATGATATATTTAATGTGAAAGTCCCATTTTAGATGTGTATCTATAAAAACTCCTAGATATTTAACATTTGTTACGGATATTTAACATTTGTTACGGGTTTAATATAAAAATTTTGTTTATTATGTGATATTTGAAGGGGTTTGAAAAGATCAGTGGTCAAGTTAGAGTTAAATATTGGTAGATAAACAGTTTTCTTAAAATTGATTGTTAGTATTTTGTAGTCAAACCATTCTTTTATTAGTTGTAGATCACATTCTGATTTTGTTTTTAATTCATACCAATTTTCAGCATCATAAATGATAGCAGTATCATCAGCAAACCCAATTATATGCCCTGTACTCTGTAATGAAAATAATCCATTTATATATAGATTAAACAGGACAGGACCTAATACTGTTCCCTGTGGCACTCCATATGTTATACTTCTTTGTCCGCTTATTACTTCGGAGACCCTTACTACCTGTTGTCTCTCAGAGAGGTAACTTCTAAATAATTGTAAACAGTTGTCTCTTATACCAATTTTCTCTAAGGTTTGTAAGAGGTTATTGTGACTAACAGATACTCAAATTGAAGTTTAAACATTCAGCTTCAAGATTCTGAAGTGTGATTGCGTCTAACCTTAATTTAAACCGTTGATTTTTAATTTTTAAATATGCATGTCCATCCGATTTTTTTGCCGGTGCGGCGCGCTCTATTTCAAAAATCTCCATTTTCCTCCGAAAGGTATTTTTTCTAGATTCTTTGGGATATTCTAAATAAAATAAGTTTCTTGACATTTTTCTCAAAAGTTAACAGTTTTAAAGCTATAAGCGATTTAAAATCCGAAAATGCGTTTGTTTGGCATTTTTCGGATTTTAAATCGCTTATAACTTTAAAACTGTTAACTTTTGAGAAAAATGTCAAGAAACTTATTTTATTTAGAATATCCCAAAGAACCTAGAAACAATATTTTTCGGAGGAAAATAGGAGATTTTTGAAATAGAGCGCGCCGCACCGGCAAAAAATCGGATAAACACGCATATTTAACAATTAAAAAACAACAGTATAAATTAAGGTTAGACGCGATCACTCTTCAGAATCTTAAAGCTGAATGTTTAATCTTCAATTCAAGTATTTGGCAACCTCAAGTGGCAACCTCTAAAATACTAATTTAAATGTGAGTTTTTAAGCCTCGAAAATACGTAGTATTTTCGCATTTTTCAGATTTAAAATCGCCTATAACTCGAAAACTATCAATTTTTAAGAAAAATTATAAAATACCTTTCTTGTTTAGAATGACCCAAAAAACCTAAAAATATAATATGTTCCAGGGCAAAAAAACGTGATCTTTTGTATTTGTTAAAAAAAATTATTTAAACAATTTTTGCCCAAAAGTTCCGCCCGGCACCCTTCAGATTTGTTTAAAGGGGACATTTTTGAATAGGAATCCACAAATAAACCGAATCGGAAATTTTTTCAGACGGGAGCAATCTCACCACATGGACTAGAAGATTCAATGAAAATATCTACGTAAGTATTTGAACAATTGTTAGTACTATGCGTTGAAGGCTGTATTAATCTAGCCGAATGTCATCTTTATAATTGATAAACGAAAAGTTGTGTCTGTGGTTCTCAATTTTAATAACTAACCTATCCCCATAAAAAAAATTGGTGTACAAAGTACACAGTTTGTCATTAACAGTGTTGCCGCTTTACTTGTTAAATGAAGTTTTATGATAAAAATATCTACGAATTATACATTATCCATTAAAAGATGGAAAACATAATACATGTGAAGTAAAAAAAGATGAAACCAGTGAGGTGGAAATTATCGATATAAACGTATAAATTTACAAAAAGATAAAGTTTTTCATTCCTAATAGCAACATTAATAATATTGAAAAATATTAAAAATATTACTAAAAGATTTTTAAATTGAAAACTTATTGGTACATTTCCCTGGTGACACCTCCAAGGCTTCTACAATTTGCAAGCCAAATGGATGCTGCAGTGAAGACAAAAGGGAAGGAATTCTACACTATGCAATTCACAACCCCCGTCTGCAGCTTGGTAAAGTTCCAACAGAAAATGCACCTACTTACTCCACGGAGTAATACTACTATAAAATAAAAAATAAAAATGTATACCATTTTTATTCAGTTGTAATGCGACGCCAAAAATGTCTTAATTTTTACTTAGATTAGAGAGCGCAACCAGCACTCTTATCGACGATTTCACCTCTTGTTAGGGGCTCTTCAGAGAATGCATAGGTTGCTTTCTCTAATCCAGTAAATTTTTCGACATATATTAGTCCTACACTGCAACTGACGTGAATGGATTAGGTGACGAGCGTCATCTGGCAATTGAAAGATAAAGTTTTTCAATCATAATAGCAATATTAATAATATTGAAAAATATTAAAAATATTACTAAAAGATTTTTAAATTGAAAACTTATTGGTACATTTTCCTGGTGACACCTCCAAGGCTTCTACAATTTGCAAGCCAAATGGATGCTACAGTGAAGACAAAATGGAAGGAATTCTACACTATGCAATTCACAACCCCCGTCTGCAGCTTGGTAAAGTTCCAACGGAAAATGCACCTAGTTACTCCACGGAGTAATTCTACTATAAAATAAAAAATAAAAATGTATACCATTTTTATTCAGTTTCAATGCGAGGCCAAAAATGTCTTAATTTTTACTTAGATTAGAGAGCGCAACCAGCACTCTTATCGACGATTTCACCTCTTGTTAGAGGCTCTTCAGAGAATGCATAGGTTGCTTTCTCTAATCCAGTAAATTTTTCGACATATATTAGTCCTACACTGCAACTCACGTGAATGGATTAGGTGACTAGCGTCATCTGGCAATTGAAAGATAAAGCTTTTCAATCCTAATAGCAACATTAATAATATTGAAAAATATTAAAAATATTACTAAAAGATTTTTAAATTGAAAACTTATTGGTACATTTCCCTGGTGGCATTTTGAAAATGGCATCATGGAATGTAAGAGGTATAAATGGGAAAGAAATAGAAGTGGGGGAAGAAATTAGAGATAAGAACATTGAAATAGTAGCTATAACAGAGACAAAAAAAAAGGTAGAGGATCAATAATATTAGAAAACGGAATGTTACTAATATACAGTGGAGTGGAAGAAACGAAGAGAGCTTAGGCAGGAGTAGCGTGCATGATTAAGAAGGATAGTATCAACAAAGTAAAAAATTGGATATATTATAACGAACGTATACTAAAAGTAGACATATATATGGATACAGAGGAAACCAATACAAACCTAATCATATGCTATGGACCAGATGAAGACGCAACAAAAAAACGAAAAGAATGAGTTCTGGGACAAATTACAAGAAGTGATAAATGATTGTACAGAGAAAATTGTGATCACAGGAGACATGAACAGTAGAGTGGGGAAAGAAGCAGAAAAATGGAACAATGTCATCGGACCTTATGGGGAGGACAAAATAAACAAAAATGGAAAATTACTACTTGAATTCTGTCTAGACAATAACCTGGTGATTATGAACACACACTTCCAACACAAAAGGATACACAAGATCACAAGAGAAGTCAAATCAAGAGACGAACAATCAATTATAGACTATACTATAGTGCAAAAAAAAGTGAAGAACTAGATAAGAGACGTAAGGGTGAAAAGGAGTTATGAAATTGGTAGTGACCACTATCTACTAGAAACCACATTCAAAAGCAAAAGAAAAGAAATAAAAAGAAATGAGAACATAAACAGAAAACACAAAGAAATAATAAAAATTTATAAACTAAGGGAAGAAACATGGAAAATAAGATACACAGAAGGGCTAGAGAAAGAGATGGACAATGAACATGAAATAACAGAAACAATAGAAGAAGAATGGGGAAAATTTAAAAATGCGATGATAAAAACAGCTAAATCAATATGTGGAACTACAAGAAATAACAACAGAGGGAAACGAACGTCTTGGTGGAACGATGAAGTGAAAAGAGAAATAAAAGAAAAGAAAAAATTATGGAAAGAATACATACAAGACAAAACACAACAAAAATATGAAAATTATAAGAGACAAAGAACAAAAGTTAAAGAAATAGTTAAGAAAGAGAAAAAGAAAAGTTGGGAAAAATTCGGAGAAAAAATGGAAGAAAACGTAAAATTATTTTATAGAACACTGAAAAACCTAAGAAGCAACAAAGAAACGAAACTGAAACAAATAATGAACAAGGAAGGAACAATAATAAATGACGATAAAACAATAATGGAAAGATGGAGGGAACATTTCTAGCTGATACTGAATGGAAATCAAGCGAATACAATGGAGAAGGAAACCCACATCAAGAGAGTATCCATGAGAAACACGGAAAATCCAGAAACTATAGAAAAAGAAGAACTATAAGAAGCAATAAGAAAGATAAAGATGGAAAAGCACCAGGAAGCGATGAAGTAGCACCAGAAATGATGAAATATATAGGAGTAAAAGCAAAAGAAAAATTGTTATACATATATAACCTAATATGGAAGAGAAAAGTAATACCCAGAGAATGGACAAATGCAGTAATTATACCTATATACAAGAAAGGAAACACAAGAGACTGTAAGAACTATAGAGGTATATCACTACTATGTGTAGCAGCAAAAGTATACGAAACCATAATAGAAAGGAAAATCAGAAAAGAAATAGAACATAAATTAGAGGACGTACAAAGTGTATTCAGGAAAGGACACAACACACAAGACCATATATTCACTATGCAACAAGTAATAGAAAAAGCATTAAAGAAAAATAGAGAAATATATCTGAGCTTTATAGACGTGGAAAAAGCCTTCGACTCACTCAAAAGAAAAGATATATGGGAAAGCATAAAGAAGAAGGAAGTAAGTGAAGAACTGATAGAAGCAACAAAGAGTATATACATGAAAACAACAAATACAGTAAGAATGTTAAATATACAGTCAGAACCATTTAAGACAACTCAAGGAGTTAGACAAGGGGGAAGTCTCAGCCCAGTGCTATTCATAAACGTAATAGATGAGATAGTGAAAGAATGTAAGAAAACTTTCAAGAAATACTGCATCGGTTGGAACAGAATGCAAATGATAAACGCTGAGATGTGTATATTTGCAGACGACATAGTATTAATTGCGGAAACGGCAGAAAAACTGAAATACAACTTAGAGAAATGGAACCTAGAAGCAAGCAAATACAGCTTAAACGTAAACAAAGAGAAGACTCAGATAATGAAAATATCAAGGAAACAAGGGACGGAAGATCAAATAGAAGTAATGATAGACCAACATCAAATAGTACAGACAAATTCATACAAATACTTAGGAACAATAATCAACAACAAAGGAGACATAGAGGACGATCTTAACAACAGAATGGAAAACACAGGAAAACTATTCCAAGCACTAAATAGAGGATTCCTTAATAACAAATAAATATCAACAAAGACCAAGATGACAATATACAAAACAATATATAGACCTACGGTGACATATGGAGCAGAAAATTGGATATTAAACAAAAGACATCAGCAGAATACAGACAGCAGAGATGAAATACCTCAGAAGAACGATCGGAGTAAAAAGAACTGATATAATCAGAAATGAAGAAATAAGAGAAAGACTCAAAATCAAACCGATACTCGACTCAATCAAGGAGAAAAAATTGGCATGGTTCGGACATCTAACCCGGATGGACAATAATAGACAAGTGAAAAGAGTGTGGGACGCCAAACCAATAGGTAAGAATAGAAGAGGAAGACCCATTAAAGAATGGAACAGTGACATTTCGCAGATACTGCAGAGTAAGGGTAAGACTTGGCAGGAAGCAACACAGATAGCATCCAATAGGAAGGAATGGAGAAAGTTCTTTAAGAGCTAGGACAATTCAGAAAATGTATTCAGATTTTCAGATTGTAAAATATTGTAATTTAATGAATTGTATTATAAATGGCCTAACACCGAAAGGTACAAATGGGTCTACTGATAAAGTAAGTAAAGTTCCCTGGTGGCACCTCCAAGGCTTCTACAATTTTTAAGCCAAATGGATGCTGCAGTGAAGACAAAAGAGAAGGAATTCTACACTATGCAATTCACAACCCCCGTCTGCAGCTTGGTAAAGTTCCAACGGAAAATGCACCTAGTTACTCCACGGAGTAATACTACTATAATATATATATATATATAAAACAAGGAGAGGTTAGCGCGAGTTAATAGATATCGGCATGGCTCGCAATAAGTATGAAAAACAAAATATGCACAAGATGGAATGCAACCATAGACACGTGTTTCTGACTTATTAGTCGTCATCAGTATGATATAGCTAAACAGGAGCAATGCAACCAATTTGTGGCTGCAATGTTAGAAGACCCTCAGGATTCGAGAGCAACAACTAACAAATCCACGGAGGAAGCTACAGCTACCTGAGGCAAGGAATGCCAAACGTTTAGAACGTTTTAAACAATCAAACAAGGAGAGGTTAGCGCGAGTTAATAGATATCGGCATGGCTCGCAATAAGTATGAAAAACAAAATATGCACAAGATGGAATGCAACCATAGACACGTGTTTCTGACTTATTAGTCGTCATCAGTATGATATAGCTAAACAGGAGCAATGCAACCAATTTGTGGCTGTAATGTTAGAAGACCCTCAGGATTCGAGAGCAACAACTAACAAATCCACGGAGGAAGCTACAGCTACCTGAGGCAAGGAATGCCAAACGTTTAGAACGTTTTAAACAATCAAACAAGGAGAGGTTAGCGCGAGTTAATAGATATCGGCATGGCTCGCAATAAGTATGAAAAACAAAATATGCACAAGATGGAATGCAACCATCTTCTAACATTACAGCCACAAATTGGTTGCATTGCTCCTGTTTAGCTATATCATACTGATGACGACTAATAAGTCAGAAACACGTGTCTATGGTTGCATTCCATCTTGTGCATATTTTGTTTTTCATACTTATTGCGAGCCATGCCGATATCTATTAACTCGCGCTAACCTCTCCTTGTTTGATTGTTTAAAACGTTCTAAACGTTTGGCATTCCTTGCCTCAGGTAGCTGTAGCTTCCTCCGTGGATTTGTTAGTTGTTGCTCTCGAATCCTGAGGGTCTTCTAACATTACAGCCACAAATTGGTTGCATTGCTCCTGTTTAGCTATATCATACTGATGACGACTAATAAGTCAGAAACACGTGTCTATGGTTGCATTCCATCTTGTGCATATTTTGTTTTTCATACTTATTGCGAGCCATGCCGATATCTATTAACTCGCGCTAACCTCTCCTTGTTTGATTGTTTAAAACGTTCTAAACGTTTGGCATTCCTTGCCTCAGGTAGCTGTAGCTTCCTCCGTGGATTTGTTAGTTGTTGCTCTCGAATCCTGAGGGTCTTCTAACATTACAGCCACAAATTGGTTGCATTGCTCCTGTTTAGCTATATCATACTGATGACGACTAATAAGTCAGAAACACGTGTCTATGGTTGCATTCCATCTTGTGCATATTTTGTTTTTCATACTTATTGCGAGCCATGCCGATATCTATTAACTCGCGCTAACCTCTCCTTGTTTGATTGTTTAAAACGTTCTAAACGTTTGGCATTCCTTGCCTCAGGTAGCTGTAGCTTCCTCCGTGGATTTGTTAGTTGTTGCTCTCGAATCCTGAGGGTCTTCTAACATTACAGCCACAAATTGGTTGCATTGCTCCTGTTTAGCTATATCATACTGATGACGACTAATAAGTCAGAAACACGTGTCTATGGTTGCATTCCATCTTGTGCATATTTTGTTTTTATATATATATATATATATATATATATATATATATATATATATATATATATATATATAGTAATGTTTGTTTGTACAAATATTATCGACCGTACTGTGTTAAATAGTAATGTTTGAATACTTTGTTAAATAATATATATATATATATATATATATATATATATATATATATATATATATATATATATGAAAAGATTTCTCTGGTATACAGAAGAAATCTTTTCCGTAGCGGACGCGAAAATGTAAATTTCAAAGTCTTCATAAAAGATGTCGTACCAAGTGTACTGAAGTCTAGTTATCTTATTATTACCAGAAAGGCCAAATGCATTTTGTTACACCTCGACCATCTACCTAGATGTTCCTGACGAGAGCTTGACATGAGCTCGAAATAGCTCGAATCGCCGTTTCCTTTCATATATATATATATATATATATATATATATATATATATATATATATATATATATATATATATATATATATATATATATATATATATATATATATATATATATATATATATATATATATATATATATATATAAAGATAAGGAGTCTTTGCTAACAGTATATAGACAGACTTTTATGGATATTGGGTTCTGCAGCAATTGAAAGGTGTACTCTTTTAAGTTTTTATTCCAAGCTTTCGGTTTTGATTAAAACCATCATCAGGGTGCTACAATATTATATAAATGTGAGACAATATGAAAAACATGTGTAAAATAATATATACTTACAACTTATTGAGGATATTTCAAAATGATGTCATTATAATGAGATGCAAAAATGTTCTTATAATTTTGAAGCCGATGTATCGATAAAAGAAGATTTAAAGCTTTATCTTAAAAAGTTATCCGACTTTTTAAGCCTTTTGAAAACATCAAACTTGCATTTAGGACTGCTCTCACAGTTAATAAGGTTTTTTCAAATATCAAAGACAAGACTCCAATGCTTTCTAAAACTGATACAGTCTACAGCCTTCCTTGTTTAGATTGTAATCAAATATATATTGGGCAAACATCAAGAAGACTAAGAGATAGATTAACTTCACATAGGTCAGATTGTAGATTGTATCCTGATAGAAGTGCATTAGGTGAACATGTTTTCAATAATAATCATCAAATTGATTATAATAACGTAAAGATATTAGATCGTGAGTCACATACGTCAAAGAGGCTCTTTTTGGGAATGGTTCATATAAATAAAAATCCAAATTCGATGAATCATCGTACTGATATAGGCCACCTAAATGAAATGTTTTCTTACTTACTCTTTTTAGATAATCGTGAGTTATCTCATAACTCCTCTTCTAGATACTCTGACCTGTCAATAACATTATAAATTAATTTTGTATACATATTTAAACAAAATTTTAATTTTTGATTAAATTTTACTCTTTTTTGAAATATAACCTTAATTTCAACAAACAAATTATATTCTGTATCTTTTGAAAGTCAAATTTAAATGCTAATAACTTTAATTTTCATCATTTAAAAATATTTTCAAACTTACTGTGAACTCTTATTGGTCATTTACTAAAACTGTTCATTTATAAAAAAATGTTTGTTAGATATTTCAAAATAATGTCATGTCATGTTTAATTGTCATTTGGTCTTTTCTCGAAATTGTGCTGTATAAATTAATAAATAACTTTTGGATATTAAATCTTCTTTTATCGATACATCGGCTTCAAAATTATAAGAACATTTTTGCATCTCATTATAATGACATCATTTTGAAATATCCTCAATAAGTTGTAAGTATATATTATTTTACACATGTTTTTCATATTGTCTCACATTTATATAATATTGTAGCACCCTGATGATGGTTTTAATCAAAACCCAATATCTATAAAAGTCTGTCTATATACTGTCAGCAAAGACTCCTTGTCTTATTACTTTACAAAATGGGTTTCTATCAACGTATGAGAGCTACTTATGGACACCAATTAGTCGATGATATGAAATCATGGTCGCGCACTTACATTAAACTATCCAAAGAATATAATCGTAGATGTTTCCTGTTGAAATGTCGCAAATCAGGCTTGTATCCAGCACACATTCGCAACACTATAAAACCAATTGAAGACCTTTTACATCGTCAAGAATTCACCTGGGAAAAACATAATAAAATGGGAAACAAAATTTTAAATATTGAAATTAGTAGTAATCATAAATTAATTAACAAGTTAGAGTCTCTAAATAACTCACTTAAAGTTAACATAATCGAAAGAACGAATGTTGACATATTTAATAATTTTAAAAGCTTTCAAAAAATACTATATAATAAAACATTTCATAAAATAAAACGTGATAATTTAAGAAAAATCGAAAAACTTGAAAAAGATCACATTGACAACCACCTTATTACACAAGACAAATGGATAAAAAACATATCATCTACAGACATACCTGATGACATTCTTAAATTCTTATCGTTAGGTCCTAAATTTAGTATTGAACCCAGTTTTGGGTCAGATATTCCAATAAGAAACCTCTTGGCTGATATTGACTCCATTTTATCTACAATTCCTGACAAAGACTCCAGGAACATCACTTTAGCTAGGTCTGTTAACATCATTACAAACTCTGTTCAGCATTCTAAAATGAATAACTCCATCTTTAGAAAACTATATTTTAAATCAAAACAATTTTTAAAGAACAATCCTGATTTAATTGTCACTAAATCTGATAAAGGTGGTGTTACAGTGATTATGAACAAACAACAATATTTTGATTTAAGTATTAATATCATTGACAACGACAATTCTTATCAGTTGTTGACCAGAGATCCAACAAATACTATCGAAAACAATTTTAACAAACTTATTAGAAATTTATGTAATGATGGTAACATTTCAGAACCAACAAAAAAACGGTTAGCTAGCTATAGTGGCGTCCCCGGAAAATTTTACGCTTTACCTAAAATCCACAAGAACCCATTGGCTGTGAGACCAATTTTAGCTTCTATAGGCACTCCTACAGATAACCCATCAAAATTTTTAACTGAAATTCTTACTAGAGCATACGATTTTAACAACGAATTTTATATAAAAGACTCTTTTGAGGTCAATTCATTGTTTAATAATCTAAAAATACCTGATGACTACGTGATTGCCAGCCTCGATGTACTTTCATTGTTTAGTAATGTTTATCTTAATATCTGTATTACTGCCATTGACTATAATTGGTCTAGCATTTCAAATCATTGTGAGTTATCTAAGTCAACATTTTTAGAACTTTTAACCTTTCTTTTTGAAAACAATTATTTTGTATTTAACAGTAGATTTTACAAGCAGACCTTCGGTACACCTATGGGTAGTACAGCTTCCCCTATCTTAGCTGATTGTGTTATGAATTATATTTTGGATTTTGTGTTGAGGGTGTTACCCTTTAAATTATTCTTTATCAAAAGATATGTAGATGATATTCTTCTTTGCTTGCCTGCTAATGAACTAGATAATTTGTTATTCTATTTTAACACCTTTAATCATCACATACAATTTACTCTAGAAAAAGAGGATACACTGTTTTCTGTACCTTTTCTGGATACTAGAGTTATACGTAAAAATAACATTTTATTGGTAGATTGGTATCGTAAACCACTTAGCTCAGGCAGATATCTAAACTATAGTTCATACCATAAACACGCTATGAAAATCAATTTAATTAAATCAATGAAAAACCGCGTTTTAAAAATCAGCGACGTTTCTTTTCATTCAAAAAATTTAAAAATATTATATCATCTTTTTTTGGAAAACGGTTATCCGGGGTCTTTGTTAAAGAAGTTACTGTTTAATACAATTAACATTCAACCAAGAATTGTTAATAACAATATTGATGCCGAAAACTCACAAACCATCGCGACTCCCATTACTAACGTAACTTACATGACGTTGCCATATATCAGTGAAATTGCACCGAAGTTTATCCGACTTTTTAAGCCTTTTGAAAACATCAAACTTGCATTTAGGACTGCTCTCACAGTTAATAAGGTTTTTTCAAATATCAAAGACAAGACTCCAATGCTCTCTAAAACTGATACAGTCTACAGCCTTCCTTGTTTAGATTGTAATCAAATATATATTGGGCAAACATCAAGAAGACTAAGAGATAGATTAACTTCACATAGGTCAGATTGTAGATTGTATCCTGATAGAAGTGCATTAGGTGAACATGTTTTCAATAATGATCATCAAATTGATTATAATAACGTAAAGATATTAGATCGTGAGTCACATACGTCAAAGAGGCTCTTTTTGGAAATGGTTCATATAAATAAAAATCCAAATTCGATGAATCATCGTACTGATATAGGCCACCTAAATGAAATGTTTTCTTACTTACTCTTTTTAGATAATCGTGAGTTATCTCATAACTCCTCTTCTAGATACTCTGACCTGTCAATAACATTATAAATTAATTTTGTATACATATTTAAACAAAATTTTAATTTTTGATTAAATTTTACTCTTTTTTGAAATATAACCTTAATTTCAACAAACAAATTATATTCTGTATCTTTTGAAAGTCAAATTTAAATGCTAATAACTTTAATTTTCATCATTTAAAAATATTTTCAAACTTACCGTGAACTCTTATTGGTCATTTACTAAAACTGTTCATTTATAAAAAAATGTTTGTTAGATATTTCAAAATAATGTCATGTCATGTTTAATTGTCATTTGGTCTTTTCTCGAAATTGTGCTGTATAAATTAATAAATAACTTTTGGATATTAAATCTTCTTTTATCGATACATCGGCTTCAAAATTATAAGAACATTTTTGCATCTCATTATAATGACATCATTTTGAAATATCCTCAATAAGTTGTAAGTATATATTATTTTACACATGTTTTTCATATTGTCTCACATTTATATAATATTGTAGCACCCTGATGATGGTTTTAATCAAAACCGAAAGCTTGGAATAAAAACTTAAAAGAGTACACCTTTCAATTGCTGCAGAACCCAATATCCATAAAAGTCTGTCTATATATATATATATATATATATATATATATATATATATATATATATATATATATATATATATATATATATATATATATAAAACGTCCAAGGAGTAATTGGGTTACTAGTAAATAAAAAAGTACTGAGATAACAGCTGGGAAAACCCTGGTACTGAGGAAGCAATGAAAGACTGGTGCTTCAAAGTGAGTGCCTTTTATTTTGGTCAAGCTTTCGCCTATTGTTTTTAGGCTTCTTCAGGACTTGCTACAAAGAAGAACATTCTTTACAAATATGCTTAAAGATAGAACAAGCAATTCTTACCGAAATAGGTGCACTAGTGCTCAGTGAAAATAAACTCTCTCAACAACAACAACGGAGGAGGAGGAAAAGAGAGAGATTCTCTCTCTTTCCTCCTCCTTATTTAGCTAATAAAACCAGATATCGAAACTGAGTCAGATCCTCTCTATTCAACCTAATCCATTGTAAGAAAATTTGGACAAGTGTCGTTAGAAGTTGATTTTTTTTTTATTTACAAAATGACACCTATGTTGACAATCGATGGATCGATAGGTGTCATTTTGTAAATAAAAAAAAATCAACTTCTAACGACACTTGTCCAAATTTTCTTACAATGGATTAGGTTGAATAGAGAGGATCTGACTCAGTTTCGATATCTGGTTTTATTAGCTAAATAATAACAACAAAAATATCTGTATTACTTATGTATACACAAAAAAGGCAAGGTAAAAGATGTATTCTTATTTTCACTGAGCACTAGTGCACCTATTTCGGTAAGAATTGCTTGTTCTATCTTTAAGCATATTTGTAAAGAATGTTCTTCTTTGTAGCAAGTCCTGAAGAAGCCTAAAAACAATAGGCGAAAGCTTGACCAAAATAAAAGGCACTCACTTTGAAGCACCAGTCTTTCATTGCTTCCTCAGTACCAGGGTTTTCCCAGCTGTTATCTCAGTACTTTTTTATATATATATATATATATATATATATATATATATATATATATATATATATATATATAACTAGAAATGATCACAGCTGATTAGTAATTATCAATTTACAAATTATTGGGTTAACAGCTGAAATGGAAGACTCAGTGTACTCTTTTCTACGATTCCAATATTTCGTTAACAGTCGTTAACATCATCAGGGACGCTGAAATAATATTAAAGGTATAATAGTGAAACTGGGTATTAAAAAACAACTCACCAGTTTGAGATTTTAGTCAACGATGTTATAAATGTGTAAAAAAGCGGCATTAACAAAAAGAATTGCAGTGAATGTTATTAAAAATTAAAAAATATAACAAATATAAAAAAATGGAACTATAATATAAATAACTATGCTAAAAAAACCACTAATTATTAAATTTAAAAAACACTGAGTCTTCCATTTCAGCTGTTAACCCAATAATTTGTAAATTGATATATATATATATATATATATATATATATATATATATATATATATATATATATATAATTTACTGCAATGTTTTAAAATTCGAAAAATAGCAGAATATTAAACAGATGGCTCGATATTGGAACTTTTGACCCTTAACACATGTGAGAAAAGATACCTGACTCAGTGCCGCCCTCGACGTTCTCGTGAAACGACATGCATAGCTTTAAGTTAAATTGCTTTATATAACATACCTACAACAATTCGTAAGTTATATCATTGTAATATTATGTTTGTACCTAACTGTTAGTTAATTTTGTAGTTTGTTCCTGATGAAGATGAAAAATTAATAAATACTCATCGAAATATCGAATTCAACAGAATTAAATGTAGTTTCAATCTAAGCCACAGACCGCAATTCCCGATAATTTCAACACTGTTTTATAGTGTTATAGATATATATATATATATATATATATATATATATATATATATATATATATATATATATATATATATATATTTTGTACAAATATTTTCGACCGTACTGTGTTAAATAGTGATTTTTTGAATAACGGCAATTCGGTCAGATGAAATAAAACTCTATTTGTTCTAGGTCTCAATATTTCGTCACTATTTGGTGACTTCTTCAGGAGAAAACTGTAAATTTATTAAGATTAGATATGGACAAAAATCAAAACATTTCATTACTTACAACTATAAGAGTGATAATTTAAATTCGTTTAACATATTATATTGAACATTGACTTGAGAAATGACTGATGTTATTTTGACATATATTTCGGAGTTATGGTAACTGCAATATATTTTATGTTAATAGAATATTGTCTAATATTGAAAAAAATTTTATTTTTTATTTTTAGTGAATACGTCAAAGTAAACAAGAAAAAGTATTTGCGAAATTTTAAGGTGGAAAGGTAATAGTAGACAAATGAAAAAGGACTTGAAGTATTTTAAATTGACTATAAAATGTAATCGATGGTACGTAATGAGTTAGTGTAAGACTGGTATTCAGAACTTGAATAAAAATAAGGTAGATTCATTGTTAGTAGATTAATTGAGTAATTTGTTTGTATTTTTTAAATTTTGGGAAAGAATGTTATGAATTACTTAGAATATTACAGTAGATATTACTCAAATGGTTAGTGTCAGTCTTATAATTAATTGATTCTGGAGTTTTGTTAATATGTACCATCTCAAGGAAGAGTCGTTTTTTATAGTTGTCAACTTGTTCCAAAATTTTTACATTATTAAAATCAAATTTATGTCCTGTATTTAAGTGGTGATCTACTAAGGCACAACAGTTTTTTTTTATGTTGCAGTCACTTTTATGTTGAGTGACGCGTTGCTTAAGCCACTGTTTACTTTGACCAATATAACAACCTTGACATTCAATGCAATTTATTTTGTAAATTATGTTGCTCTTTAATGTATTTGGAGTATTAGCTTTAGTTTTTGAGAACAACATTGAATTTAGAAGTGGATTGTACTTAACTAATTTGATGTTGGGAAAAATTTTGAAAAGTGGGACAATCTGGTCTGTTAAATTTTGGACATAAGGTATTTTTTTGTAAATAACTGGCTGTGGATTATTAATCAAAGGTCTATTAGATGAGTTGGTGTTATAAATAAGTTTTTTTAAAATGTGTTTTGGGTAGCCATTGTTCAAAAACATTTCAAAAAGTTTATTAAGATTGATATCTAAGAAACTTCGATTACAAATTGTCGTTATCCGATTTTTCATGGATATGATTGTGTTAAATTTTTGATTTCTAGGATGATTCGAATAATAATTTATAAATCTGCTGGATGCAGTATCTTTTTGATACCAATCTAATATGATTTTGTTATCATTTGTTCTTATCACTTTGGTATCTAAAAAAGGTACACTATTTTGATTTTCATATTTTCATATTTTCATATTTCATACAATTATTCTAGACCATTTAATAGATCTTGGAATCTCAAAATTGCCGTTTTCACTAGCATTTATTTATAAATTTGTTGATGATATAATATGCAGTGTACCCTTTAACCACGTCGAGACAGTAAAAACAATATTTAATTCACTTCATCAAAATATTCAGTTTACTGTCGAATATGAAAATCAAAATAGTGTACCTTTTTTAGATACCAAAGTGATAAGAACAAATGATAACAAAATCATATTAGATTGGTATCAAAAAGATACTGCATCCGGCAGATTTATAAATTATTATTCGAATCATCCTAGAAATCAAAAATTTAACACAATCATATCCATGAAAAATCGGATAACGACAATTTGTAATCGAAGTTTCTTAGATATCAATCTTAATAAACTTTTTGAAATGTTTTTGAACAATGGCTACCCAAAACACATTTTAAAAAAACTTATTTATAACACCAACTCATCTAATAGACCTTTGATTAATAATCCACAGCCAGTTATTTACAAAAAAATACCTTATGTCCAAAATTTAACAGACCAGATTGTCCCACTTTTCAAAATTTTTCCCAACATCAAATTAGTTAAGTACAATCCACTTCTAAATTCAATGTTGTTCTCAAAAACTAAAGCTAATACTCCAAATACATTAAAGAGCAACATAATTTACAAAATAAATTGCATTGAATGTCAAGGTTGTTATATTGGTCAAAGTAAACAGTGGCTTAAGCAACGCGTCACTCAACATAAAAGTGACTGCAACATCAAAAAAAACTGTTGTGCCTTAGTAGATCACCACTTAAATACAGGACATAAATTTGATTTTAATAATGTAAAAATTTTGGAACAAGTTGACAACTATAAAAAACGACTCTTCCTTGAGATGGTACATATTAATAAAACTCCAGAATCAATTAATTATAAGACTGACACTAACCATTTGAGTAATATCTACTGTAATATTCTAAGTAATTCATAACATTCTTTCCCAAAATTTAAAAAATACAAACAAATTACTCAATTAATCTACTAACAATGAATCTACCTTATTTTTATTCAAGTTCTGAATACCAGTCTTACACTAACTCATTACGTACCATCGATTACATTTTATAGTCAATTTAAAATACTTCAAGTCCTTTTTCATTTGTCTACTATTACCTTTCCACCTTAAAATTTCGCAAATACTTTTTCTTGTTTACTTTGACGTATTCACTAAAAATAAAAAATAAAATTTTTTTCAATATTAGACAATATTCTATTAACATAAAATATATTGCAGTTACCATAACTCCGAAATATATGTCAAAATAACATCAGTCATTTCTCAAGTCAATGTTCAATATAATATGTTAAACGAATTTAAATTATCACTCTTATAGTTGTAAGTAATGAAATGTTTTGATTTTTGTCCATATCTAATCTTAATAAATTTACAGTTTTCTCCTGAAGAAGTCACCAAATAGTGACGAAATATTGAGACCTAGAACAAATAGAGTTTTATTTCATCTGACCGAATTGCCGTTATTCAAAAAAATCACTATATATATATATATATATATATATATATATATATATATATATATATATATATATATATATATATATATATATTTATGTGGATTTCTCCACATTCTGTATTTTATTTGATTGATTTCGTACGAGTGGTCGTTAAACCAATAACTTCTCATCTTTTGTTTTAAATATATATATGTATATATATATATATATATATATATATATATATATATATATATATTTATATATATTTTATATATATATATATATATATATATATATATATTTATATATATTTATATATATATATATATATATATATATATATATATATTTATATATATTTTATATATATATATATATATATATATATATATATATATATATATAAATCACTGAGTGTGTTTCAAAGATCTACATCTTTTGTTTTTTCATAAACATTATCTTACTTACTCTAAAGTAATTAGGGAATTAAAACTTGAGACTGTCATTTTCAGGTTGGGCGTAGATTTACGCTCCTGTTATGTCTATGTCTCGGATGTTGTTTTTTGATGGAATGTGTCTAAAGATATTCAACCTCTCATCTTTACCGATGAGCCCACGGAGGTTGAAGAGGGCGAAACACATTTCTAAGAACTGGTGTTTGGATCTTTGATTCTATTCGAAAAATTTTTCCCAGCCAGAAATAGTGGATGTGTGAGTTATTCGTAAGGGGATTTTTCCACATTCTCTATTTCATTTGTTTGATTTCGTACGAGTGGTCGTTAAACCAGTACCTGTGGATCTTTTGATCACTGAGTGTGTTTCAAAGATCTACATCTTTTGTTTTTTCATAAACATTATCTTACTTACTCTAAAGTAATTAGGGAATTAAAACTTGAGACTGTCATTTTCAGGTTGGGCGTAGATTTACGCTCCTGTTATGTCTATGTCTCGGATGTTGTTTTTTGATGGAATGTGTCTAAAGATATTCAACCTCTCATCTTTACCGATGAGCCCACGGAGGTTGAAGAGGGCGAAACACATTTCTAAGAACTGGTGTTTGGATCTTTGATTCTATTCGAAAAATTTTTCCCAGCCAGAAATAGTGGATGTGTAAGTTATTCGTAAGGGGATTTTTCCACATTCTCTATTTCATTTGTTTGATTTCGTACGAGTGGTCGTTAAACCAGTACCTGTGGATCTTTTGATCACTGAGTGTGTTTCAAAGATCTACATCTTTTGTTTTTTCATATACATTATCTTACTTACTCTAAAGTAATTAGGGAATTAAAACTTGAGACTGTCATTTTCAGGTTGGGCGTAGATTTACGCTCCTGTTATGTCTATGTCTCGGATGTTGTTTTTTGATGGAATGTGTCTAAAGATATTCAACCTCTCATCTTTACCGATGAGCCCACGGAGGTTGAAGAGGGCGAAACACATTTCTAAGAACTGGTGTTTGGATCTTTGATTCTATTCGAAAAATTTTTCCCAGCCAGAAATAGTGGATGTGTGAGTTATTCGTAAGGGGATTTTTCCACATTCTCTATTTCATTTGTTTGATATATATGTATATATATATATATATATATATATATATATATATATATATATATATATATATATATATATATATATATATATATGTTACGGTAAATGTGATTAAAAGGGAATTATTAATAATTACCGGTTACTATTAATACAACCCGAATAGCTAGGTAAAAGTAATAAATATACCAGAAATAATCACATTGACCGGTTATTATTAATAAATCCCGTATTCAAACGGTAAACGTGATAAATGTTGAATACCAATAAGTTCTTAGAAGCTTGTGGGGTGGAGGGTTTACTTATTACATGTCTATACTAAATTTACAATCAAGATGCAGTAGAAATAAACAAACCAAGACACGTTAAGCTTATACATTGTAAATTATGATTCGGGAATGCTCCTAGTAGTATTTAACATGTCTTGGTTTGTAAATTTCTACTGCATCTTGATTGCAAATTTAGTATAGTTAGGTTTTTTTATTGATAAGTTCTGTTTAACTGTCTAAATATATTGCCAAAATACGAGTTTGTTAATACATACTTATAGTCTAAGAGCTAGTGAACCCTCCGACTAACGGTCGTCCTGTAAGGCTAGAAATTTGTCTTGTGATAATTCATATCACACCAAGGCTAAAAACCATGACCTGGCAGGCATCAGCGGTGCACGTGAATCTACCAGGTGAATCGAAAAGTGCAAATTTAGGGGGTAAAATAAACTTTCTCCTGTAAGGTTTAAAAAGTATGTGTTTGAGTAAGTCATCTAGAAGAAATGTGTACAATGACAGGCGATTCTGAAGAGCATAAGACCTTGCCAGGCGAGGGGAAAGATTAGGGGTTTTTCCTAAAATTATTCTTTTTGCATCGAACAAATTTTTTTTAGGTTTTTTTAATTATTCCAAACAGAAAAGTTTTTTTGGTGATTTTTCTCTTAAGTTAATAGTTTTTGTTATATAAACGATTGAAAATTTTGAAAATTGCGAAATCGGCCATTTTTAACACTAAATCGGACATTTATCTAAAAAATTCAATGTTGCCAAGGTACGTAGATATTCTTTAAACATTGATTGATGAAATCCCGAAGAGTTTTTTGCAATAATTTCTAGCCTTACAGGACGACCGTTAGTCGTTAGTTCACTAGCTCGTAGACTATTATTACATGTCTAGTTAGGATTTTTGATTGATAATTTTGTTTAAGGGCATAGGCGCAAAATGTCGCCTGACAAAATGTTTAATGTGCTTTAAATGTATTTATTTTTTTCGAATCCTAAGAAAACTAATAAATTTTTTTGAAAAATTTAAAGGCAGAGTGAAAGACTTCACTTACTGATTACCGAGGGCCGAAAGTCCCTGAAAACTTCTATAATGTTTATTTTAATAAGTTACAGTTATTTTTAATTGCAAATATTTTATTCAAAAGAAATTTTTTATTCTGGTGGACTTGAGACCTTCGGTAATAACGTAATCTTTCATTCTGCGTTTAAATTGTTTAAAAATACTTATTAGTTTTCTCATGATTCCAAAAAAATAAATACATTTAAAACACATTGAAAATTTTAACAGGCGACATTTTGCGCCTTTCCCCTTAAGTGTTTAACTGTTTTTACTTATTAAATGTCTAGTTAGGTTTTTTTATTGATAAATGTTGTTTTAACTTTGTTACCAAATACAAGTCTAGTTAAATAGGTTTTTTTGGTTAATAAATGTTGTTTAAGTGATTTAATTTTGTTACCAAATACAAGTCTATTATTACTTGTTTGTTACCAAATATAAGTCTAGTTAGGTTTTTTGATTGATAAATTATGTTTAGGCGTTTAACTTTATTACCAAAGTCGAGTCTGTTTTTACTTATTACATGTCTAGTTGGGTTGTTTGATTAATAAGTTCTGTTTAAGTGTTAACTTTATTACCAAGTTTCCAAAATGCGTTTTTATTACATTTACCAGAGCTGTTAGGATAGTATTAATAATAACCGGTTAATCTAATTATAAAGGCATTATTAATCACATTGACCAACTGCTAAGGTTATTATTAATACAGACCGGTTATTATTAATACAGACCGGATTTATCACATTGACCGTTACATATATATATATATATATATATATATATATATATATATATATATATATATATATATATATATAAAGAGAAAGTCAAAGACAGTAACGGGTTACTGGTAAAACAAAGACAGTTGAAGGTAACCGGGAACGACCCAATACTAAGGAAGCAATAAAAAACGGGTGCTTCTCAGTGAGTGTCTTTTATTAAAAGTCAAGCTTTCGCCACATAATTTTGGGCTTCATCAGAACTTGCTGGAATGGAAAAACATTCTTTACAATCATCATAAATTAAAGATGTTATTTTTTAATCTTACCTAAATGTTGACACTATTTCTTAGTGCATAATAAAGTCGATATGAAACCACACATTGTCACAAAAACAAACCAATCACATCTCCCAACTAGAGGAAAAATGGCAATCAAAGCCTTTATTAATTATTAAAATTCATTTTTTAAATCACCCATGTGGCCGGCATTTTTGACAAGTAATTGTTAATTACTTTCTTGGACATATTATGTTTATACCACTAACATAAAGGAATGTAAATGTAAAAAGACAACAATGAAATTACTTGTTACATTACTAACACCTATACGGATGTGTTATTTCCCTTTTGTAAACAAGATTTAACTTTTGCATCTATCAACATCACTGATATACTTGTTTCTTTAACAAAAGGTATGTAATACGTACATCTCATCGGAGTGTTGACTACTATATCCAACACTAAATACAAACCACATAATTTATTTAACATGATATGTTTATATAGAACGGGACCTATATTTCTATGGTATTTTGTGTGAAATTTAAAAAGTGTCCAATATGTGACTTAATAAAGTTAGTGTCCTATGCTGAAAAAAAGAAGAAGTGATTAAGACAGGTGGCGTTTCGATAATTGACAGTCGAAACGACACATGACTTAATTAACAATTACTTGTCAAAAATGCCGGCCACATGGGTGATTTAAAAAATGAATTTTAATAATTAATAAAGGCTTTGATTGCCATTTTTCCTCTAGTTGGGAGATGTGATTGGTTTGTTTTTGTGACAATGTGTGGTTTCATATCGATTTTATTATGCACTAAGAAATAGTGTCAACATTTAGGTAACATTAAAAAAATAACATCTTTAATTTATGATAATTGTAAAGAATGTTTTTCCATTCCAGCAAGTTCTGATGAAGCCCAAAATTATGTGGCGAAAGCTTGACTTTTAATAAAAGACACTCACTTAGAAGCACCCCTTTTTTATTGCTTCCTTAGTATTGGGTCGTTCCCGGTTACCTTCAACTGTCTTTATATATATATATATATATATATATATATATATATATATATATATATATATATATATATATATATATATATATATATATATATATATATATAAAGTAATTAGGTAATATTGACTGATACTATGTAGATTATATATATATATATATATATATATATATATATATATATATATATATATATATATATATATGATTGTTAATATGTAATGACTGTTGGAATGTAATAAAAATTTTATTGGGGAATGCAGTCAATAAATATTTGGGCTATTCAGTGAAACACTTTGAACTTATTAGTCGAGCTTTCAAAAATTTTATTTTCTTTATCAAGACTATCTACAAATAAAAATGTTTAAATTTAGATAAAACTCAAAACAAAACTTAATAATTATTATAGTATTATAATAATTATTAAGTTATTATAATTATAATAGTTAATTAATTACAACCTATCGAATTATTATAGTAGTCCAACGACATTTTTTTGAGTGATGTCGAATTGACATACTATCAAAATTTTTACGTTTACATATTACTTTTAAGAAATTTTCATGTTTTTATATAAGTTGTATAATTATTAATTTGTAACCACGAGCAGTAAGTTAAGTTTTGTTTTGAGTTTTATCTAAATTTAAACATTTTTATTTGTAGATAGTCTTGATAAAAAATAATAAAATTTTCGAAAGCTCGACTAATAAGTTCAAAGTGTTTCACTGAATAGCCCAAATATTTATTGACTGCATTCCCCAATAAAAAAAAAAAAAAAAAATTTTTATATATATATATATATATATATATGAAACTTAAAGCTAAAATCAATATCAATAAAAGAATTAATATTAAAAATAAACTCACCAGGCTTCCGGGTTGAACCGCGTCGTTGATTTCTAGGCCGAGCTTTCGACGTCATCTTCAGGGCTTCCGGGGTCTCAGTCTCCTGAGGCTCCAGACACTACACTCACTACTCGGAAGAGTAGTGAATACAGAAGTAGACATAAGTAGAATACAGAAATCAACGACGCGGTTCAACCCGGAAGCCTGGTGAGTTTATTTTTAATATTAATTCTTTTATTGATATTGATTCTAGCTTTAAGTTTCATTGTATCAACCGCGGAAACCTTTCCGAACATATATATATATATATATATATATATATATATATATATATATATATGTTTTGATTGATATCGTACGAGTGGTCGTTAAACCAATAACTTCTCATCTTTTGTTATATATATATATATATATATATATATATATATATATATATATATATATATATATATTTTTTTACCAAAGTTTCTTAGGTTTAGGTTCATAAAAAAAGCTTGTCTATGATGTTATGACCATATTTATTGATATATTATCCGACGTTTCGGCAGGAAATCCATGCCTTTTTCAAGGATTGACTAAAACAACATTTATTGAAAGCTACAATACAATTTAAAAGAAAATCAACTTACCATGCAATCGTAAATTTAGTTTTGAAACAAGTACACAAATAGACGTCACAATTAAAACAATGTTAAAATGTTAAAGCATAGGAACGGACCCACTAAGTCATTGCGTTAAGAGAGTAATGAACTGTGTCAAAAATTATTATGGTGTTTATTGATGTTTGATTTTATGTTAAGTCAATATATATATATATATATATATATATATATATATATATATATATATATATATATATTGATACATGTATCCATGTGACTTCCAAAGTAGATTCTCGTAATACGTTGTTACTTCATATATACCGTTATGACTTCCGATTTCGGAAGTCACAACGTTTTGCCTATATTTTTACGAATTTGGCTACTAGATGGTATCAGAAGGCTTATATTAAAAATTTCGCTGGAAGTCATATCGTATCTAACATACTCATAAGATCAGATTTTAGTTCGACGGTATATCACCAGCGCTAGTGTCGCTCCCGTGCTACTATACAGGCTATGTACACAACGCGTAGCGTCTTCCGTATACCACACCGCTCGGTGTGACTTCCGTTTTTTGGCAACCCTGTGTAACAGTTTCCAGACATTTATCTGTTGTAGATTCGCGGTCCTAATCGTACTTAGTGTTTTGTGTGCCTTTTGTTTTTAAACATGAATAATAGCAGATCTGCTTTACTTTTAAAGATAGCCTTAAATGAAGGTACAATAAGTGATTATATATCTCTATAATTATATATTTTCTGTACTTATTTTAATCTATAATATTTACTTACCTATTTACTTATATAAATTCATTTTTCTCGTGTTTTTGTTTACTTCCTTTTTTACAATGAACTTCTAATTTAATCTACACTCACCGGCACGAAAAACGGGCACCCCAAAAAAATGGGTAATTTTTGATGTCTCGTATCTCCCAAACCTGTTGTCCGATTTAAGTAATTTTTTTTAATATGTTATAGCCTTATTCTTTAACAAAATAGCTATGATAATATTGTTGATAGACAGGTAAATTTTCATTGTATACCGGGTGTACCAATCAAACTGGGTTTTTTTCTCAATTTTCACAACACCCTGTGGAATATTCTAGCCTTTATAAAATATTTAAATCAAAGCCTAACTATAGCTCCAGGTTTTATTAACATTCTGTTTTTTTATTCATTCGCTTACGTTGGATAATAAAAAGTTAAGGACTTTAACAACTAGCCATGTTCTTTATCGATACAAGTGTTTCTAAATATAAGTGCGACAAACTTTAAGGGGTAATTTCTGCATGAAAAAATAATGATCGTTTGGCAAAAGAATTTTATATTTGCAAGCATTTGCGGACATAGCTTTATCAAGTAAACGATCATTATTTTTTCATGCAGAATTACCCCTTAAAGTTTGTCGCACTTATTTAGAAACACCATGTATTGATAAAGAACATGTTTAGTTGTTAAAGTCCCTAACTTTTTTATTATCCAACATAAGCGAATGAATAACAAACAGAACGTTAAGAAAACCTGGGGCTATAGTTGGGTTTTAATTTCAATATTGTATAAAGGCTAGAATATTCCACAGGGTGTTGTGAAAATTGAAAAAAAAACCAGTTTGATTGGTACGCCCAGTATACAATGATAATTTACCTGTCTAGAAACAATGTTATTACAGCGATATAGTTAAAGAATAAGGCTATAGCACAGGGGTGGGCAAAAGCCGGCCCGCGGGCCGGGTCCGGCCCTTTCGCTTACTTTGTCCGGCCCGTTGAAAAACCCCGCAAGTACCTAATCTTTTTAATCCCTTTTATGTGATTTTGTTGAAATCAACAGTAATAGTTTGCATAGTGTTCACATAAATTATTAAATATATAAATAATAGAGAGTATTATAATTACGAACAGCCTTAGCTAACTATATTTTTAAAAACTGTTTAATTGTAACTATTTACTTTAAATTTCTTTTAAAATATAGGGAAATCCCCGGAGATTCAGAATTGTTTATTCGGTATTAATAATCGTATTTAACTCTCAAGGTCTCAAGACAAGCACTCGGTGTTTGGGTATCTATTTCAACCATATCACTGACAGTTTATGATCTAAATACCTCAGAACTTTGGTCCCAATAATATGATTCTTTATTTATTAAATCTGAATTAAGTATGGTTGTTTGGAATACCTACTTCAGCATAAAATTCATTGTTACCGATTTTTGCCGAAGTTTTACAACTACTTCGAAAGACGCGTATAAGTTTATTTTGATTTAGCACTGGTCGTATTTCCTATTACTCCTCATATTTCTTTTGATACAGTGTGTGTTATTTTGCAAATATATAATAAATTGACAAAGTGGAGGACATTTTGTAAGTAAAATTTGAAAACATTGTTTTTATTTTATTGTATTAAAATATTTATTTGTAAGCATTTGCAAAATGATACAATCTAAAAAAAGAAAAGTTGATTTGGAATGCAGAAATTTTAATGAAGCATGGACAGAAAAATACCTTTTTACGAATATTGGTAAGAAAGCAATTTGTTTAGTTTGCCATTAAACCATTGCTGTTTTCAAGGAATATAATTTAAAGAGGCATTTTACATCAAAACATCCAAAATATGCATCGTTTTCTTTAGAAGAACTTAAAAATGCTGCAGACAACTTAGCAAAAAACTTAAATAAACAACAAAATATTTTTAGCAAACAAAGTAACATCGAGAAATCTACCACACAAGCAAGTTATGTTATTGCACACAAAATTGCTAAGTTATGTAAACCTTTTTCTGAAGCAGAATTTGTTAAACAGTGCATGGTAGAAGTGTCGGAGATATGTTGTCCTGAAAAAAAACATATTTTTGAAAATTTAAGCCTGTCAAGGAGAACAATAGTACGACGGATCGAAAATATTTCAGGAAATTTACTCGACCAGCTAAAAACAATAATTGCTGATTTTACATATTGTTCTCTGGCGTTGGATGAGTCCTGCGATATTACTGACACAAGTCAATTATTAATATTTATTCGGGGCATTAACAAAAAATGTGAAATTCGCGAGGAACTTCTTAGTGTGCATCCAATGAAAGATACAACTACCGGTGAAGACTTTTTTAACGCTGTTGAAGAGTGTTTAGTTAAAGTAAATTTACCTTGGAACAAAATAGTAAGCATCACTACGGATGGCTGTCCTAGTTTAACAGGGAAAAATGTGGGCTTACTAAAACGAATCAGCGACAAAGTAAAACAGTTGCAGCCAGAACAAGACATATTATTTTTACACTGCATTATTCATCAAGAAGTATTATGTAGAAAAGTTTTAAAATTGAATCACGTGTTACTGTTGTGACAAAAGTTGTAAATTTTATCCGGGAACGTGCCTTAAATCATCGACAGTTTGTTGAATTTTTGAAAGAAATTGAAAGTGACTTTTACGAAATTCCTTACTACACTGAGGTGAGATGGCTTAGCATCGGTAAAGTTTTGGAGAGATTTCAATATTTGCTTGATGAAATAGTATCCTTCTTGTCGATAAAAGAAAAACTACATGATTCTCCTGAATTGCAAAATGAGGCATGGCTAAACGATTTGTCGTTTTCTGTAGATATTGTAAAATATTTAAATGAACTTAATGTAAATTTACAAGGGAAAAACCAGTTCGCTTTCAATATGCACTCAAATGTCAAAGCATTTATGATAAAACTAAACTTATTTGCTGAGAACTTTAATAAAAAAATATTAAACCACTTCCCATCATTACAAACACGACGAGAATTATTGAAAAATTCTGATTTTCTTAAATATAGTTCAGTAACACAAGACCTGCATACTGAATTCCAAAGAAGATTCCAAGATTTCAAAGCTATTGAAAAACCTTTGTCATTAATTAGTCAACCTTTCAATTTCGATGTGCAAGAAGCTCCTGTTGAAATTCAGCTAGAATTAATTGACTTACAGGCAAATAATTTATTAAAAGAAAATGTTCAATCAAACGAATTGAGTGCTTTCTACGGTGCTTTGAATACAGAACATTTTAAACATTTTTTAAACTATGTTCAAAAATACCTAGTTTTATTTGGTTCGACATATATTTGTGAAAGAACTTTTTCGTTGATGGTTTCCACGAAAAATAAATATCGATCACAAATTACTGACGAAAATCTACACTCGCTATTAATGATTGCTACAAGTGATTTGGATCCCAATTTTGAAGAAATAATATCACATGAACATTCGCGATTTCACGTTTCGCATTAACTATTATAGAAGTTATACTTATAATGAGTATTCTATTAATTTTAACGTTTAATGTTTGTCTTTTTTTTACAATTTTATTTAATATTAGGTATATTTACAAAATATGTATCAATATAAATTAATTTGTATCGTTAAAATATAAATAAATAAGAAAATAAAATCTTTCAATAACTGATTTATTTAATTACCATTAATTTATTATTATTTTTCTAACGCCGACTCCACTAATGAAGGTTGGCTAAAACACCATTGCAAATTCGTCTCTATTTTCTGCTTTTCTTAAAAGCGTCTGTGTGTTTAACCCGGTCCAGTCTCAAATGTTTTCAGTCAGAATATTTGTCGTCTACCAGGACCCCTTTTTCCTTCGAACAACTCGTACATATCATTTCTGAGCATGTGCCGTAAATATGCTGTCTGTCTCCTTTTAATGGAGGTCAAAAGTTCTCTGTCTCTTTCCATTTCGTGCAACATCATTTTGTTCGTATATGATCGGTCCATGGTATTTTCTAAATTCTCCCAAAAAGCCACATCTCAAAAGCTTCCGGCTTTCTCATTAAGTCAGCATTTACAATCCAAGCTTCGGCACCATAAAAAAGAATAGAGTGGATATACAACATTTTATCAACTAATATCAGATTTGCAGATTGAGTCTTTGGTGACTCAGAAATGTCCTCATCTTCAAAAAGTCTACCCTCAATTGCTCTATTCTTGATCGAATTTATGATTTCGAATTTAAATCTTCCGTAATCCAGACTCCTAAGTAAGTATTTCATTTTGTCCACTTGCTCAATATCTTCATTTTTTATCTGGTTCTTTTTCTGGATCTTCTTATGATTTAATATAATGACCATTTTTTTTTCAATTACGTGACATATTTTACTGGGCACAAGTTTTTCGCATGTATTCCCAAGTAGGACAATTTATTATTACCATTTTCTAATTATTAACAGTCAAATTTCTTTGTCCAAATGCTTTAAAATAATACTTATAGTATTTATTTCTTGGGCAGGGAATAAACTACACCAAAAAAATTCGCGTGGGCACAGCGTACATATCCGGTATAGTCCTCCGGCCCGAGAGACATTTTGAAACTTTCATTTTGGCCCGCGCTTAAAAGTAATTGCCCACCCCTGATCTAAGCGGTTTTTTAAAATTTATGGGTTTTGCAATATTTTACCGTCAGCGAACGGACTAATAGTAGAGGATCCGATATACGGCCGATCTGCATCGATCTATTTAATGGATAACGTGTGCGTGAAGTAACAATGTATTTTAAACGGGATTTACTTTTTCGCACTGTTTTTGACACACTTTCATATAATCAAATATCCTTAACTTTCGCGTTGTCATGGTGATGACATAATGAGCAATAAATTACAAAAAAAAAATTGACAGTTTTGTGGTTTGAAAGAAATTAGAATGTTTAAATAAGTTCTAAAAATTGTAGAATAGGAATGAATTCCAGTGATGAAGAGTTACAGTTTTTTTATTTGTTTATCGTAGATAAAATATTGTATGAAACTGTGCGTGAAGTACTTTTTGCGAACTTAAGCGATGTATAGCACTCGCTCCGTTGTCGCTTGTGCTCTAAACATCACGTGCATTCGTAAAAAGCATACTTCACGAACTGTTTCATAAATAACTATTTTCATATATTAAAAAAAATGTTTCGACCCGGGTAGATATTATTCCAGATTTTCAGATTTCAGCACAGTGTTAGATGGTTGGGGCATATATGGAGAGCAGGTAGCGTAACAACTATAAACTCAATTTTACAATGGAAACCCGGAGTTAGAAGGAGACGCGGAGGAACTAGAATAAATGGTTACAGGAAGTAAAGGAAAATTTATATAGGGCAGGAATTAGAGATTAGCAGAAAAAGACAGAGGATAGAAAGAACTGGAGAAGCACAGTCAATAGTATCGAGTAGCAGACTGGGACTAATCTGCTCTAAAAAGATGGATCTAGATAGCTTTTTAGCAGCTCAACCCCACCTGGTGTATTTAGCCATTTAATTTTCTTATTACACATTATTATTGGTACATCAAAAATTAAAAGGACGGTGCCTGTAATAAAATCTAAAATTCAAAATTTAATCAAGAAAAATAATAAATATTAAAATTTCCTATAAGTTCAAATTTATTTATTAAAATTTTTGATATAATTTTCATAAATAAATTACTTACTAATAACACTTTTTTAATTAATTCCAAAAAATCCATTTTGCAGCAATAATAAAATATTAGTATTTGTAAAATAAATATCAATCATATCATAAATAATACAGGTTTACAAAAAAAAACTAAATTTCGGACTATTTGACGAAACCATGTTACAAGGGGGTTTTTGGGGTGGCTGATCACGAATCCGGGGTCCGCTCACCTCTTTCACGCCAGGTAAAGGTCATTTCAAGGTCAAATCAAGATAAATCGACAGTCGCTCTGAGAAAGTATATTAGGGCGTTTTTGGTGTCGCTGATGACGAATTTGTGTCCGCTGACCTCTATCACGTCTAGTTCAAGGTCAAATCAACATAAATCGACACAATCGCTCTGAAAATATAGGGGTTTTGGAGTCACTGATCATGAAAACTGCGGTCCGTTGAGCTCTACCACGTAAGGTAATGGTCATTTCAAGGCCAAATCAGGACAAGTCCACAAAACTGATTTGACCTTGAAATGACCTTTACCTGTCGCGGTTGAGCTCAACGGACCCCAGTTTTGTGATCAGCGACCCCAACAACCCCCTAATATACTTTTTCAGAGCGATCGTGTCCATTTATCTTGATTTGACCTCGAAATGACCTTGAGCTAGACGTGATAGAGGTCAGCGGACACAAATTCGTCATCAGCGACCACAAAAACCCCCTAATATACTTTTTCAGAGCGACTGTCGGTTTATCTTGATTTGACCTTGAGATTACCATTACCTGACGTGATAGAGGTCAGCGGACCCCGGATTCGTGACCAGCGACCCCAAAAACCCCCTAGTCATATGGTTTCGTCAAATATTCCGAAATGTATTTTTTTTGTAAACCTGTTTAATCAAAAGAATATCAATCTTTTAATTTAAATAGACAACTTTAAAACATAGAACTGCATTCACAACTGTATTCACAGTAAAAGTTTCAAAAGATCACACATTACGCTTAAAGTAAGAGGTAAATCAGCAGACGAGTCGTTGTGACTTCCAAAATATGACAACACCGCTGGAAGTGACAACGCACCTTGAACTACCCTATATATGGAAGCCATAACGTATGCTGTACGCTTCGGTATATACGTATATATATACAAAATTTATTTTGGTAAATCCTTTCCCCTCAATAGGTAGACCCATTTTATAAGCCCCCCTTTTACCAAATACACAATTTTTAAAAAATAATTCCTAGTAGAAAAGGTGGAAGTCGGACAGCCTCTTCTGTATACCGGAAGTCACAACTTAACGTGCATCAATATATATATATATATATATATATATATATATATATATATATATGTTTATATATATATATATATAATATATATATATAATATATCTATATATAATATATACATATATATATATATTATATATATATATATATATAATATATCTTATATATAATATATACATATATATATATATATATATATATATATATATGTTATATATATATATATATATATATATATATATATATATATATATATATATATATGTTTATATATACAGCGTGTCTACTTGAGTTGGAAACATATGGGAAACTTTTTTATTATTAATTTTACGAAAAAAAGTTATTCTTTATAAAAAGTTCTGCATGCCCCAAAACCTAAGATTCAATTATCAGATATCAAATTTTCTCAATATTATACGAGGTATGTCAAAAAATATGAATTTCGGCTAAGGGTAAAGTACCTTTATTTCTCTCAATATCGAAAATTCTTATGATAAAAAGTTGTTTGGAAGTAAAAACTAAGATGAAATATGCAATTACATGCTTCTTATTGAAAAAAAAATATTTTTCTCAAATTTATGGATACCCAACATCCTTTTTAATTATTACAAATATCATAACTCGTTTATTATTCATTTTACGAAAAAAAGTTATTCTTCATAAAAAACTTTGCATGGTCTAAAATCTAAGACACAACCATGATATATCAACTTTTATTAATTTTATACGAGGTGTGTCAAAAAATATGAAATTCGCTCAATATTATAGCACCTTTATATTTCACAGTATTTCAATTAGAAGGATGTAATTGCATATTGACACATAGTTTTTAATTCTAAACAACTTTTTTAATAACCGTTTTCAATATTGTGAAAAATAAAGGTACTTTATTCTTGAGTGAAATTCATATTTTTTGACATAACTCGTATAAAATTAATAAAATGTCATATCTGTTGGTTGATTCTTCGGTCTTAGGACATACAGAGATTTTTATAAAGAATACCTTTTTTTCGTAAAAGTAATAATAAAAGAGTTATCGTATGTGTAATGAATAAAAACGAAGTTAGTATCAATAAATTTGAGAAAAATTTGGAAAATATTTTTTTCCAATTAGAAGCATGTAATTACATATTTGAGCTTGGTTTTTATTTCCAAACAACTTTTCATAATAAGAATTTTCGATATTGAGAGAAATAAAGGTACTTTACCCTTAGCCGAAATTCATATTTTTTGACATACCTCGTATAATATTGAGAAAATTTGATATCTGATAATTGAATCTTAGGTTTTGGGGCATGCAGAACTTTTTATAAAGAATAACTTTTTTTCGTAAAATTAATAATAAAAAAGTTTCCCATATGTTTCCAACTCAAGTAGACACGCTGTATATACACCATTTTTATTCAGTTGCAATGCGAAGCCAATAATGTCTTAATTTTTACTTAGATTAGAGAGCGCAACCAGCACTCTGATCGACGATTTCACCTCTTGTTAGAGGCTAATCCAGTAAATTATTCGACATATATTAGTCCCACACTGCAACTGACGTGAATGGATTAGGTGACTAGCGTCATCTGGCAATTGAAAGAAAAAGTTTTTCAATCCTAATAGCAACATTAATAATACGCTAGTATAAGACGCTAGTCACCTAATCCATTCACGTCAGTTGCAGTGTGGGACTAATATATGTCGAAAAATTTACTGGATTAGAGAAAGCAACCTATGCATTCTCTGAAGAGCCTCTAACAAGAGGTGAAATCGTCGATAACAGTTCTGGTTGCGCTCTCTAATCTAAGTAAAAATTAAGACATTTTTGGCCTTGTATTGCAACTGAATAAAAATGGTATACATTTTTATTTTTTATTTTATAGTAGTATTACTCCGTGGAGTAACTAGGTGTATTTTCCGTTGGAACTTTACCAAGCTGTAGACGGGGGTTGTGAATTGCATAGTGTAGAATTCCTTCCCTTTTGTCTTCACTGCAGCATCCATTTGGCTTGCAAATTGTAGAAGCCTTGGAGGTGTCACCAGGGAAATGTACCAATAAGTTTTCAATTTAAAAATCTTTTAGTAATATTTTTAATATTTGTCAATATTATTAATGTTGCTATTAGGATTGAAAAACTTTATCTTTCAATTGCCAGATGACGCTAGTCACCTAATCCATTCACGTCAGTTGCAGTGTGGGACTAATATATGTCGAAAAATTTACTGGATTAGAGAAAGCAACCTATGCATTCTCTGAAGAGCCTCTAACAAGAGGTGAAATCGTCGATAAGAGTGCTGGTTTCGCTCTCTAATCTAAGTAAAAATTAAGACATTTTTGGCCTCGCATTGCAAAATGGTATACATTTTTATTTTTTATTGTATAAATTTACATTACATTACATAGTTTCCCACCTTAAGACATATCGGAGAATTACGATAACTCACTGTGACAGGAGAATTTCATAAAATACTCCTGTCACAGACGCCTAAAGGTGGGAAACTATGTAATGTAATGTTAATTTATAAGTTTGTATGGATAATTTCCATATTTACTAGTTTCATCTCTTATTATCTCACAATGCATTATGTTTTCATCACATGTTATGTAACAATGGTTATTAGAGCGCTTATCACTGTATAGGGAATAGTATTTAGTACGAAAATTCATGGAAAGACAAATATGAATAGTAAAGAAAGGAATAAGGAATTCAAGTACAGTATGCAGCGAACAAAACAAAACTATCCGAAAACTAGCCATGCAAGAAATGGATAAGAAGACAAGAAGCAAAAGTCAAGAAGATAATAGAAGCCAATAGAAATACGAAATCTCGAATTAGGTAGAATAGAAGACGGCGAGGAAATAAATGACGGAGAAAAAATATTACAACGGACTACTGTCAAGAATTGTATAAGACAATGTTACAAATACCAGACGAGCCTATTAATGCATAATAAAGAGGAAAACAGCAATTTAAACAATTATCGTTCTAATATGTAAACTACTGACTAAAATAGAAACCAATAGGTTAACAAAGAAAATGGATAACTACTAACCAGAAGAACAAGCTGGATTTAAAAAAGGCGATAGTACAAGAGACCACTAAAATACTAATAGAAAAATCAAACGAGCACAATATTCCACGGTGTTTATTGACGACCGTATTGAAAATTGGACGATAACCAATTCACTACGATAAGAACAACTAGACCAAATATATAAAGATTTATGAATGATTTTCTATTTCTTCTAACAACAACAAGAATTGGAATATATGAACACACAAAAACAATGAAAATTAAGCGTGGAATCAGACAACTTAATACACCTAATATCTTACTTAATATAATATCATATAAACTACTGACTAAAATAGAAACCAATAGGTTTTAGAGCTGGATTTAGAAAAGACGATAGTACAATAGACCATGAAAACACTAATAGAAAAATCAAATGAGAACAATATTCCATGGTCTTTATTGACTTTCAAATAGCGTTCGACCGTATTGAAAATTGGGCGATAATCAATTCACAACGATCACTAGACCAAAGATATAAATATTTAATAATGATTTTCTATAAGAAAACAACAAGAATTGGAATATATGAATACACAAAAACAATAAAAGTCAAGAGGGGAATCAGCCAAGTAAATACAATATTGCCAAAATTACTCCCCCAAATATAAAAAGACTTATTTAAAAAAGTAAACTGAACTTGCGATATGCAGACGATATTGTACTCATCACAGAAAATGAAAAGATTGTGAACATGTGATAACAACCGCAATTTGTTAAAATTGTAGCTTAAGAACAATAATAATATTTTTATTTTATATTTAGAAGTACATATTGTCGTTCAGGTTTCGGGTAGTATTGTTACTGTAAATTTTAATTAAAAATCTTCTTAAAATTCTGTCTACTCTTGAAGCTATAAAATTCTACTTTCGTAAATTTTCGACTGTGATTTTTATTCATAAATGTGCATTTTCCTGGTAGAACACCAATTGGCATCGTTGTTTGAAAATGGAATCGTTGATATCGTGGGTACGCTCTTTATAGTGGGTCTGCATGTTTGTTAGCCAAGGTGAATAATTGAATAACAACTATTTTAGTCGAAGGTCAGTAAACAACTAAGCTGTGATAAGATATAATCTACAAGGGGAAGTATTTGTTGGGATATAGCATTTTTTTAAATACCAATGGTTTTTAATATCAAACAAGGATATTTGAGTGAAGTAAGAAGGTGAGGACGAAGTTCTATAAATACATACTTGAATTTAAAATTAAATTCGCAAAGCATGGTTAACACATTTTAGAACTATTTTTTTCAATAAATTAAAGTGACCTTATATTTTATATTCGCACCTTTTTCTCCATTTTTCCGGTCCCTTGCTTTTTTCTCTCCAATCTCTCAATTGCATAGCTCTAGCTCATAGACTAAGAGCCGGTATAGGTGACATTTTCCAATCATTTTAGGCACGATAAAAGTCTATAACTTAAATAGTAGAACCTAAAAGAAAACGTATAAACACTGTGCCGTCACTTTTTAGTGGCATATGCGTCGACAGTGGCGCATCAAACTTTCCACTTACGCCGCACCTACATTGGATCCGTATTTCTCCGATCCGATTCGACGTCGGTTTGAAAACAAACTCATGGTATTAAACTGCTGTGCCTACATTGGATCCGTAAATCGCCCGATATAGGGCGATCCCAGCCATCAAAAACTTCATTTTTCGTTTTTATTTTTTTTAGGTGGGATCCAATCAATTTTTAAGTTTCAAAAAAATCACATGCATAGTTGAGGCTTTTACAAAACACGTCTATTTTATACAGTGCGTCCATAAAGTAACGCATAAATTCGTTATTTCGTAAACCGGCGACTTTAAGGAAAAATCTCGAAACAGGTCAATTTTTATTTTTAAATTACGATTTTTTGACATATATATATATATATATAATGCTAGTGACGTCATCCATCTGGGCGTGATGACGTAATCGATGATTTTTTTAAATGGGAACAGGGGTCATGTGACAGCTCATTTGAAAGGGTATTCAATTCTCTATCAAATAATATAAACATTAACATAATTATTTATACAGGGTTTTCAAAAAACATTTTTTTAATTAAAATAAGTGAGACAAAAAGAAGAAAATATGTAATTTATTTTAATTCAAATTGCATTTTACTACTTTCAGTAAAGAAAAAAAAATTTATTTGACAAACAAACACTGATTTTCGTTTAAACGAAATGTTCATACTGCCAAGAGACAGGTGGGTGGCAGCTTTAACATTGAATTTAAGCGAAAAACTATTTATTTGTCAAATAAACATTTATTTCCTGTTTTCTGACAACAACAAAACGTATTTTGAATTAAATAAATTACATAAATTCTTCCTTTTGTTTCAATTATTTTAATTAAAAAAATGTTTTTTTGAACACCTTGTATAAACAAATATGTTAATGTTTATATTAGTGAATAGAGAATTGAATACCCTTTCAAATGAGCTATCACATGACCCCTATTCTCATTAAAAAAAACATCGATTACGTCATCATGACCAGATGGATGACGTCACTGGTATGATATATATGCCAAAAAATCGAAATTTAAAAATAAAAATCGACCTGTTTCGTTATTTTTCCTTAATATCGCCAGTTTACGAAATAATGAATTTATGCGTTACTTTATGGACGCATTGTATAGACCCGTAGGTTGAGTGTACATAACCTCAAAAAATTGTTTGAATTTTTTTTTGTAAAAAAGCGTATAACTTTTTTGTGGGGACGGCTGCATATCTAAGTTTTTTTAATCTTGTGTATTTTATCGACCACTATATTTCTAATTTTTTCAGATTTTCCGAAAGTTCGCCCCCTTCAAAAATCCGAAAAACTGTTTTTAAGGGGGTTTTTGGTGATTTTCCCTATGTTTTGGACTTTAAAATAGATCAAACCAATATTTTTTATAGGTTATATGTAAATTTAAGTAACTGAGTCCTTTAGAACACTTAAAAATGGGAAAAACACGTTCAAACCCCCAAAAACCCCCTAAAACAACAGTTTTTCGGGTTTTTGAAGGTGGAGAATCTTAAGTAAAAATCTGAAAAAAATTAGAAATATAGTGTTTGATAAAAAGAATTAGACCTACAGCCATCACCAAAAAAAGTTGTACGCTTTTTTCCAAAAAATTTTTTTTTGATGTTATGTAGGTACACTCTACCTACGCGTCTATAAAAAATAGACGTATTTTGTAAAAGCCTCAACTAGGCGTGTGAATTTTTTGAAATATTAAAGTTGATTGCATCCCACCTAAAAAAAATAAAAACGAAAAATGAAGTTTTTGATGGCGGGGAAGGGATAAGGGGGTGGCGGGTTAAAATTATGCTGAGCCTTATTTGTTAATCGCATAGAACTTAAAAAAATGAAAAAATTTAATTCTGGAAGTGAGGGAGGGTACATTTTAATTTATTTATCCCGTCCCTAAGTGGAAAGTTTGATGCGCCACTATCGACGCATGTGCCACTAGAAAGTGACGGCACAGTGTTCATAAGTTTTCTTTTAGGTTCTACTATTTACGTTATATACTCTTATGGTGTCTAAAATGATTAGCCAATTTCACCTATACTGGCTCCTAGTCTATCAAACATATGCATAACTGAAATTTAGGAAACCATCTGTTAACAACTAAGGAGTCAAGCAAGCAATAGTAAATACTGAACCCAGCCTGTGCGACTTGTACAATTGTACACCCCGAATGATATTCGGGTGCTACATTATTAAAGCGAGGGAGAATGCTTATCATGTGGAAGCCGTGGATACAAGGACTCCCGCACTTACCCCGAACTATGCAGGACAACGTGAGGTGTTTTAATCCCGCTATGAAATCCATGAAATCTATTAAAGATTTGGATTTTGTTTGCGTTTTTTGTGATGTGCGCCTTTTGTTATTATTTTTTTTGTGGCCGAAGTCGTTTTTGTCTTTGTAGATTTTTTTGAGGGTTGTCTGAAACATATAAAATTAAAGGTGAGCGCGTTGTCTTCGTGGCACTTGGCGCGCACTTGGGTCTTCTGTGCTTCCATCTACGGTATACATCATACCTTAATATCAGCGCTTTTACACACAAAGGGCCAAACCAGACGGACCACTCTGCAGCGCTACTCTGTGGATGCACAGAGTGGCTGAAACAGGCAATTTTCTAGCGCCGGCGACTACGCTGCGACGTGGATCGTTTGGAAGGGTGCGGCGTTTAATCTAATGGGTGAGAAAAAACAGTAAGTTTGTTCAAGTGACTAAAAACTTGCCGGCTAATATTTTTTTTTAAATGTGTTCGTCAAAATCAATGTTTGTAATGTCCATAGTTTTAAATATTTTATAAAATTTCAACGCTTTTGAAAAAACACCAATAAACTACATAAATGGAATTAAGAAGAACGAGACAAAAACAGCTATATCACAGAAAGAAGCACATAAAAAATCAAACAGTACATCTGGTATCCTACAGGCGTAAAATAGTTTGATACAACCTGACAACTGAGTGAAAGAGGCCCTTAAGGAGATGATGACATTGAATATATCTAAACATGTTAGCTTCCTACCCTCTTTTAACTGATATCTTATCGTTTTATTTTCAACAACAAACAATAAAACCTTTTTTGGCCTAGGATGGGACTCCACTATTTAACATAAATAAACAAACAAGATTGTGAGTATTTGTTTTGTTCAGTTCATTTGTTTTGTTCATTTTCATACATGTGAATATAAATAGAGAAAACTTTGCTTACGGGATTTATTCTTTTCGATAGGGCTACCTTCTTTAAAATCAGAAACAAATAATTCAAAGGTGACGTCCCACGCTTTTACTTTTAATGCCCTATAAATCTGCCCTCGGGTTCTTGTATCCCATATAGCCGGTCTGTTTTGCACTTCAATCAAAAACCGTTCCGAATCGAAATTCATTTTAGGTGCTCACCCTATAAACTCTCGTAAACATCTGTGGTAGCTACAAAAGTGGTCCGTCTGAATGGGTTTTGTCACTAGTGGACGCCACTAGCAGTGAGGCTCGGCGACCGTGGCTGGCCACAGTCGCTCGTCTGGAGTGCAACGTCCACTTCACATAAGAACCCACGGCCAATCATCGGAAGCTGCTTTGTGGATCCACAGAGTAACGCAGCAGAGTGGTCCGTCTGGTTTGGCCCTAATAATTTAAACGTGCGAGGGTTAGAACGCACGATGACATTCCAATAGTAGCTCGTGCAGTCATATGGAACCTTTCTCATTATACGGCGGTTGGAACGTTCGGTGTAATGAGAAAGGTTCCATATGATTGCCCGAGCCACCATTGAAATGTCATCGTGCTTTCTAACCCTCGTACGTTTAAATTCTTAGTGTGTGAAAGCGCTGTATCTCTCGCAGGATCCAGTTTGGGTGGTCTTCTAGCTCAGCTAATTTTGTTATAGCTTTTTCTTCCATCTTATCCAGTACCCGTCTTTGTTTTCGGTCTCTGAACAGGAAAAGTTCAGCGACATATCTGGGCACATTTGTAGCTTCTCTAACGTAGTTGTTGTGTGCTGTTTGTATCTTCTTTTTGTTGCTTTGACTTATGTGTTCCCATGCGAGAGATGCATATGTAATAATTGTTGATAGTAGTTTATCAGTTTTAATTTTGTTTCCATAGTTAATTTGCTTCTTCTTCCTGTGAGTCCTATTATTTCGGCTCTGGACGTTGCTGTTTTCTGGACTGTCACGTTAACATGTGGTATGAATGTTACATGTTGATCTATTGTATTTAGCTTCTTTTTGCCATTTGGGGTCATTTGATGCCATGACTGTCTTGCAATGTTAGCTGTTCTTCTGGGTTACCCTTTCTCTTTTTTAAGATAACCGCTTAAGTATTCTCTGGAATTATGCTATTTTCCATTGGATACTTTATTTTTCTATTGTATCCGGTGCCGTACATAGATTTCTTACAGCTATATCCAGGTACATATGTTTGGTCGCGATTGCAGTGTCGTCTGAATAAAGGCTGAGTAGTGTTCCGGTTGTTCCTCAGTGGGTGATAAGACCACCCCCTGTGGTACTCAAGTTTCCAGTGTTCCATATTCAGATAGAACTGAACTAGAAGTGGCTAGAGAACCTAATTCTAAGCAAAAACTGTTCTATATATTTTTTTAAACTCAATACTTTTTTAGTTATTAGTGGTTGAAAATTTGCCATTTTCATTGAAAAATAACACCTTTTCGGACGGTTTTTTACGAATACTTTAAAAATTATGCATCTAACGAAAAAAGCTATATAAAACATTTTTGTAGCTTATGAAAAATCAAAGAGATTCCTTTCTTTGTTTGTTTTGCTTCTACAATACCTTTTATTACAGTGTTATTTCTATGTTCAAAAAGTTGGACAGGTTTAAAATGAATGGTTTTTGAAACAAAATAAGATCAAATTATAGAGCGCATTTTTAAATTTTCTTAAAAATCTTCCTTTCTCTCCATGTAACTCGAAAATGATAAGAGATGCGAAAAAAAAATACAATACAAAAATGTAGGGTTTTTTCAGATAAGAATTTTGTTTTGTCTTTCATTACTGTACCTATCTCTTTATCATTTTCGAGTTACATGGAGAAAAAGGAAGATTTTTAAAAAAATTTAAAAATGCGCTCTATAATTTGATCTTTTTTTTTAAAACCATGCCTGTTTTAGCCCGTCCAACTTTTTGAACATAGAAATAACACTATAATAAAAGGTATTATACTCGTAGATGTACCGGATGGGAAAAGTCACGGAAGTCGTCAGAACAGTTAAAAATCGAAAACTTGAATATTTTGGCCATGTTATGCGACACCCAGAGAGATATAATATACTCCATTTAATAATACAAGGCAAGGTAGACGGAAGAAGAGGGCCAGGTCGAAGAAGAACGTCATGGCTTAAAAACCTGAGAGAATGGTATAATAGTATGGTATAGTTAGACCCAAACCCAGACATCCAAAGTGAAAGTTATCCTCTAACACCAAATTGTTCTATATGGTCCACATAATGTTCAGAAAAAGTCACACCATTTTGGGCGTCGGGTTTGGGGGGGGGGAGAGGGGGGAGAAATCTGCAAATTCGTAGTTTTTTACGTTTTTCGTCAATATTTCTAAAACTAAGCGGTTTAGCATGAACAACCTTCTGCACAAAATTGTTCTACATTAAATTTGAAATAAAAAAAGGCCCTATGCACAACCCTTCTAAAATGAACGGTTCCAAAGTTACGGAGGTAGTATAGTATAATTGGTCCAAAAAAAGGCCTAACCCAGACATTCAAAGTAAAAGTTTTCCTTCAACACCAAATTGTTCTATATGGTCCACATATTGTTCAGTAAAAAGTTACACCATTTTGAGCATCCGGTTTGGGGGGGAGATGGGGGAGAAATCTGTAAATTAGTAGTTTTTTTAAGTTTTTCGTCAATATTTCTAAAACTATGCTTTAGCATAAGGAATGTTCTATAGAAAAATGTGCTACATAAAATTTAAAACAAAAAAGGTTCTATACATAATTGTTATAAAATCAACGGGTCCAGAGTTACGGAGGGTGAAAAGTGGAGGTTTCGGTACTTTGTGGAGGTTTCGGTACTTTGTGGAGGTTTCGGTACTTTTTATATTTACCGATTTCTCCCCCCTCTCCCCCAAAACCCGACGCTCAAAATGGTGTGACTTTTTTCTGAACATTATGTGGACCATATAGAACAATTTGGTGTTGGAGGATAACTTTCACTTTGGATGTCTGGGTTTTTGGTATAGTTATATCATAAATATTGCCCAAAAAATATAAAAAGTATCGAAAACCTCGACTTTTCACCCTCCGTAACTCTGGAACCGTTGATTTTATAACAATTATGCGAAGAACATTTTTTGTTTTAAATTTCATGTAGAACATTTTTGTATATAACATTGTTTACGCTAAAGCATAGTTTTAGAAATATTGACGAAAAACGTAAAAAACTACTAATTTACCGGCTTCTCTCCCATCTCCCTCCCAAGCCGGACGCTCAAAATTGTGTAACTTTTTATTGAACAATATGTGGACCATATAGAACATTTTGGTGTTGAAGGAAAACTTTTACTTTGGATGTTTGGGTTAGGCCTTTTTTGGACCAGTTATTTTATTTATTTATTTTATTTAAAACTTACAAACACCACCTAGGTAGTAATTACATGTAAGAGTGCTCATTACTTGGTATAACAATATACACACAAAAAGTACAAAAAAATACAATATACACACAAGTACAAAATAAAAGTACAGAAAGTAAACACATTAAAAAAAAGACAAAAGTTAATAAAATTTTAAAATTGAGCCCATTACTTATCTATTGATGATAACATTTTTTAATATCCCTTACACTGCAGTTAAAGAGGTCTATATCACAGATCTTTATTAATGCATTACACTGATATTGCATATAGTTTATTATTGCACAAGGATTATATGGACTACAAGAAAATAGGTCATTACTGTTTACTCTTAGGTTGACCTTTGGCACATGAAACCTAATAAAATTGATCAAACCACATGTCTTATATTTAACATTGTTAATAATATTATGTATAAACACAACACAATGCATATTTCTTCTTTGCTCTAATGACTGCAAGCCAAATATTTGAAGCAACTCTTTTGATGGCGTGAGGTGACTATACACATTGTATTTCTTAAGGTATAAATACCTTAGAAATCTTTTTTGTACCTTTTCTATATGATTAATATGAAATTTGGCTTCAGGAGCCCATACCACTGATGCATATCCCAAGTTTGGTCTGACTAAAGCGTTATATAGTCTAATGGTTGTGTTTATACTAAAGTGTTTGGAATTTCTTATTAAAAATCCCAATATTTTGTAGGCCTTATTAACAATATGTATATAGTGTTCATTAAATTTCATGTTAGCCTGTAGGTATATTCCCAAATCTTTACATTTGGTTTTCCTAAATACTACACAGTTGTCAATTCTATAATTATTTTGAATGTAGTCGATTTTGCGAGTAAAAGATATGACTCCACATTTCTTAATATTCAAGATCATATTGTTGTCCCTAAACCATTCTATAACTGAGGTCAGGTCCTCCTGTAGTAACTGACAATCATTTAGATTATGTATAGTCTTAAAAAGCTTAAAATCGTCAGCATAGATCAAACTAGAAGAAAATTTAAGAGATTGTGGTAGTGAGTTGACAAAAATTAAGAAAAACAAAGGCCCTAAGTTGCTCCCTTGGGGGACACCAGATGTAGCCTGAAATTTATCTGAAAAACACCTACCAATTTTGACTCGTTGAAACCTTGATTCCACATACGATTTTATAAATGTACAAGCATCAGGCAAAAAACCAAACTCATTCAATCTCGATAAAAGAATGCCATGGTCAACCATATCAAATGCCTTTGAGCAGTCAGTCATTATTAAATCTAATTGGAGTTTATTATTTATTGCCTCACTAGCAAAATTAGACAGAATGCACAGATTACTAGTTGTGGATAACCCAGGCAAGAAACCATGTTGTTCTGGAGCAAATTCATTTTCAAAATTTTTCAGTATATTCATATAGAGAATAGATTCAAATATTTTAGCCAGGGAATTAAGGATACTTATTGGACGATAGTCTTCTATATTTTTTCTATTACCTGATTTAAAAACTGGAGTAATGGTAGCCTCTTTGAGTTTGTCTGGAAAGGTGTTAGTTTTAAGAGATAGATTAAATAGATGTGATAATGGTTTTTGAAATATATCAGAACATCCTTTAAAGATATAGGCAGGGATATTATCACTACCGGTGGCCTTTTTTGGCTTTAATTTTTTTATACTAACCTTCACATCTTCTTCACTAATAACTGAAAAGTTAAAAGATCCCTGTGAACTACCCTGATGTGTGGATGATACCTAATAAATTGAGCTACAATGATGAGAGAAAGCCATGGCAATATCCTGAGGGCCTGTATATGTATGATCATTTAAAGACATCTCGTGAGGAAAACCGCTGGTTTGTCTCCTATTTCTTATGAATGTCCAAAAACTATTTGGGTCATGCAAAATGTTATCTTCAATATTATTTTGATGCTGCATAAATTCATTTTTAATTTGCTTTTTAATAGTATTTCTAAGACTCTTGAATTTATTATTATCGACAGCACTAGCTTTCCCTATTTTTATATGTTTGCTAAATTTGTTTTTTTGTCTGATTTTTCTAATAAGGTCTATACTAAAATAAGCTGGATATTTCTGTTTTTGTCTATTTTTAATAATTTTCTTTGGGATGGCTTGATCAATGCAGTCATACAATTTATCATAAAATTGATTAATACAATCTGTAGCAGTTATGCAATTATACATATCTGACCAGTCAGTGTCTCTTATTAATTGATACAAAAGATTAAAGTCCCCCCTGGCATAATCATACTTATAAGACTGTTGTATATTACTCTCAGTGTATGAATTATCTTTAAATTCTAGTAACATTTCTAGTGCCGGGTGATAATAATCTTCAGAAACCAAAGGAGACCCAGACCTAGTTAGATTAGTTCTGGATATGTTTGACAAGATAAGAAGGCAAGGAGAAACCACTGTATTAAAGATCCAATTGGATATCTCTAGTACAATCATCATGGCTGTACAACGTACAATAAATTCTGGTACTGATCATGGACATCGGAAAACAAGATCCGGCAGGAGAGGTAATTCTCATGACAACAGGGCCTCTCAGGTCGTAACCCGGCGAAATCCCTGTTTTAAAGATGCAATAAATATTGGTACGTGGAACGTCAGAAGTATGTATGAACCTGGAAAAATGAACAATATTATACAAGAGATGCAAAGGTTAAATATCGATATTTTAGGTATCAGCGATACAAGGTGGTCGAGTTCAGGCAGCTTCGCGACAAACAACGGAATGATATATTTTTCAGGAAATAATGACCCACACCACAGATATGGAGTAGCAATTGTTGTATCAAAAAAAATGATGCAGTCTGTTATTAACTTTACACCAGTGTCTGATAGAGTAATATTCCTTCAACTTCATACAAAAACTGTAAATCTTAATATCATACAGGTTTATGCTCCTACTGCAGAAAAATCAGATGAAGAGGTTGAGGAATTCTATGAACAAATTAACCATGTTCTAAAATCTATAAAGCCAAGAGACGTCACAATTATCCTTGGTGATTTTAATTCCAAAATTGGGGAAGGAAAAAGCGGCAAATATGTAGGAAATTATGGTCTCGGGTTAAGGAACGAGAGAGGAGACCGAATGTTACAGTTCTGCCAAGAAAACGATATGATTATTTCAAACACATTTTTTAAACTCCCCAAAAGAAGGCTTTATACGTGGACATCACCTCAACGTAACGCACAGAAAATAGTTAGGAATCAAATAGACTTTGTGTTGATAAATGAAAGATACAAAAACGGCATAAAATCGGTTAAGGCGTACCCAGGCGCAGATATTTCCTCGGACCACAATCCCTTGATAGCGTGTGTAAGCATTAAACTTAAGAAACCTTCACAAAGGGTAAAACCAGATTACATAGATACCAGCCGCTTACAGAACTCAAAAATCAAAGAAGAATTAAAGCAACAGATAAATGGTAACCTAAGAATGTTGTCTACAAAGGAACCAAACACGCACGTGGAAAACAAGTGGCAAAACTTAAAAGAAGCCCTAATAAAACCCGCTCAGAATATCCTTAGCAGAGGAAATACGACAAAAAGACAAGAATGGATGACAGAGAAAATTTTAAGTCTCATGGAGGAACGAAGACAGTTTAAGGGAAAATGCAAACAAAAATACAACGAGATACACAAGCAAATTAGAGATGAAATAAGGTCAGCGAAAGAAAACTTTTACAAAAGAAAATGTGAAGAAATTGAAGAACTGCAATTAAAACATGATACGTTTAACCTACATAAAAAGGTAAAAGAATTGGCAGGTATACAAAAAAGGAAGCATCCCAATGTGCTATACAACGCAAATGGACAAATAATAACTGACCTACAAGAAAAGCTTACGACCTGGAAGAATTATATAGAAGAACTCTTTGCCGATGAAAGAGAGGATCATGATATTGGTAACATACAAGGTATGGAAGGACCAAAAATCTCTAAAGAAGAAATACTATATGCTATAAAAACAATGAAAAATGGCAAATCACCGGGTCCAGATGGACTTCCATCGGAACTTCTTAAGCTTGTGGAAGATGAAACAGTAAATGTTTTGGTTGACCTCTTTAACTGCATTTATAAAACGGCAGAAATACCTAAGGAATGGCTTCTGTCAACTTTTGTGACTATTCCAAAGAAAACAAACGCAAAACTGTGCACCGACCATCGCACAATAAGCTTAATGGGACACACACTAAAAGTATTTCTTAAAGTGATACATACAAGAATTCACAAAAAACTAGACGCTGACATCAGTGATACTCAGTTCGGGTTTCGAAACGGGCTTGGAACAAGGGAAGCACTATTTGCACTTAATATCATGTGCCAAAGATGCCTGGATGTTAACCAGGATATATATATATATATATATATATATATATATATATATATATATATATATATATATATATATATATATATATATATATATATATGTGCTTTATTGACTACAACAAGGCGTTCGATAAAGTTCGCCACGAACACCTGATGAGACTGTTGGTAGAGAAAAACTTGGATAAAAGGGACCTCAAAATTATTTTCAATATTTACTATAACCAGAAGGCGAATATAAGAGTAGAACGGGAAACAACCGAGGAACTCGAGATCAAAAAAGGCGTAAGGCAGGGATGCATACTTTCACCAACCTTGTTTAACTTATATTCAGAAGATATTATAAACAGAGCCCTTGCTGACCAAGATATAGGAGTTAAAATAAATGGCACTTTAATAAACAATTTGAGATACGCTGATGACACAGTATTAATAGCAGAAACCCCGGAAGATCTCCAAACACTGATAAACAGAATAGTAGAGTGCAGCGAAAAGTTCGGTTTATCACTTAACATCAAAAAAACAAAAATAATGATGGTGTCGAAATCTCCACAAAATTTTTCTGACATAACCGTACATGATCAAAGAATTGAGCGTGTTAGAAAATATAATTACCTGGGAACTGTGATTAATGAAAACAACGACAACTCTGAAGAAATCAAGATCAGAATAGAAAAAGCTAGAGCTACTTTTACCAAAATGAAAACAGTTTTATGCGGAAGAGAGCTAAGTTTAAATCTTAAAATTCGCCTGATGAGATGTTACGTGCTGTCAGTTCTTTTCTATGGAATGGAAGCTTGGACACTGAAAAAGATCGATACAAGGAAAATAGAAGCATTCGAGATGTGGATGTACCGCAGGATACTGAGAATATCGTGGACAGAGAGAGTGACAAACATGGAAGTGTTGCGAAGGATGTAGAAAGAAAAAGAACTTGCGCTTACTATTAAAAAGCGCAAACTGCAATACTTGGGACATATAATGAGGGGACAAAAGTACCAGCTACTACAATTAATTATTCAGGGAAAAATAATAGGTAAAAGATCCATTGGCAGAAGAAAACATTCATGGTTGAAGAATTTAAGAGATTGGTACAAGTGCAGCAGCTGCCAATTATTTAGATCTACGGTATCAAAAATACGCATAGCCTTGATGATAGCCAAACTTCGGAACGAGGACGGCACCTGAAGAAGAAGAAGATGTTTGACAGTATAAGATCAAGCAGTTTATTTTTACAATTTGAAATTGTATTATATTGATTTAAATTATTTAGATTTTGAAATTCTTTAAGCAAGCTGCTCTTTTCAGAACTTAAGTTACTAAATCCAGGAATATTAAAATCTCCAAATATAATAATATTAACATTTTCTGACAATACTTGGTTATAAAGTTCTAAAAGTTCTTCATAGATATCTAACCTTACACCAGGAGGTATATATACACAGGAGACATAAAATGAATATGTTTTAAACCTTACCTTAAGTAACAAGCACTCAACAATTATATTACAATTAACTTTAATACTTTCTACAATATATTTCTTTTTCAATGCTACCATAACTCCACCACCCATTGTCTTGCCACTGGCCCTATCTTTGCGGAAGACTATGTAGCGATTATCAAAAAGTTCTTCATTGGAGATTCCATCTATAAGCCATGTTTCAGTTAATAGGATTATATCAAAATCTTCACTAAGAACATTGGTATATAGTGCACTTGTTTTAGTGCGTAGGCCTCGTACATTTTGATAGTAAATGTTTAAATTTTGGGTCTGCAGTGTTTGTATCATTAATTCTGATTCTGAGGATCCATCTGCCTCGTTGGCATCCTCGTTTTTACTAAAAAATGAGACACGAGGGTACCAGATGGCCATACTTCCCTCTTCCAAGCTTTTTTTAGTTCATCTCTTCTGATGGTAACTTTCATTGACGTATAAAGTTCAGGGTGTTTATATGGATGAGATTCACACCGTACATCTTTAAAATTGGGGTCTAACTATACTACCTCCGTAACTTTGGAACCATTCATTTTAGAAAGATTATGCATAGGGCCTTTTTTATTTCAAATTTAATATAGAACAATTTTGTATAGAGGGTTGTTCATGCTAAACCGCATAGTTTTAGAAATATTGGCGAAAAACTTAAAAAACTACGAATTAACTGATTTCTCTCCCCTCTCCTCCCCAAACCCGACGCTCAAAATGGTGTGACTTTTTTCTGGACATTGTGTGGACCATATAGAACAATTTGGTGTTAAAGGATAACTTTCACTTTGGATGTCTGGGTTATGCCATCTTTTGGATCAACTATACTATACTATAACAGATCCTCTGCATCCCTTTTCCGAGCTGCCGTTAACAAAATTGCTATAGCCAATTTGATAGCCAACGTTCGATAATCGAGCACGGCACATGAAGAATAGAATACTCGTAGAAGTAAAATGATGCATTTAAATCTGGTGGATGAGGGGTTAAAAATACTTCGCATTTTATCTTAAAATAAATTACCAATCAATTTTTTTGCGCCATATCTCGCTTAGTTTGACTGTAATCGACATTTAACAGTGCTGGTGTTAAACGCCTTTTCAAGCACTCCAAAAGATATTAATAGCAGTATACCCCTAAAATCGACCATTTCTCTGTTATTTTAAGTTGAACACACCGATTGGAGTAATGAACATGTACCAAGAAATATCTTTTCACCTACCATATCTCTTTTTGATGTCTGTAAACCTGTATTGCCCCAGTTCCCAATATATATTTTTATAATTGTAGCAGTTAGTGCTAGGTTTGTTCTAGTTTGTTCTGTAATTTTGAAGTTTGTTCTAAAAAAATAAAAGAGTTATTCAATATACAATGTGGCGCTCCAAGTTTACGTAAAGCTGTATTGCCCATATAGAACCCAAACGACTAGAGAAAATCTGAATAAACCACAAGTTAGTGCTAGGTTTGTTCTGCATTTTTGCCAAAGCGTGTAATTTGTTCTGCATAAACAAAAAAGATATACAAGATATAATGTGGCGCTCCAAGTTTACGTAAAGCTGTATTGCCCATATAGAATCCAAACGATTAGAGAAAATCTCAATAAACCACAAGTTAGTGCTAGGTTTGTTCTGCATTTTTGCCAAAGAGTGTAATTTGTTCTGCATAAACAAAAAAGATATACAAGATATAATGTGGCGCTCCAAGTTTACGTAAAGCTGTATTGTCCATATAGAATCCAAACGATCAGAGAAAATCTGAATAAACCACGAGTTAGTGCTAGTTTTGTTCTGCATTTTTGCCAAAGCGTGTAATTTGTTCTGTATAAACAAAAAAGATATACAAGATATAATGTGGCGCTCCAAGTTTACGTAAAGCTATATTGCCCATATAGAATCCAAACGATTAGAGAAAATCTGAATAAACCACAAGTTAGTGCTAGGTTTGTTCTGCATTTTTGCCAAAGAGTGTAATTTGTTCTGCATAAACAAAAAAGATATACAAGATATAATGTGGCGCTCCAAGTTTACGTAAAGCTGTACTGCCCATATAGAATCAAAACGATCAGAGAAAATCTGAATAAACCACAAGTTAGTGCTAGGTTTGTTCTGCATTTTTGCCAAAGCGTGTAATTTTTTCTCTATAAACAAAAAAGATATACAAGATATAATGTGGCGCTCCAAGTTTACATAAAGCTGTACTGCCCATATAGAATCCAAACGATTAGAGAAAATCTGAATAAACCACAAGTTATTGCTAGGTTTGTTCTGCATTTTTACCAAAGCATGTAATTTGTTCTGCATAAACAAAAAAGATATACAAGATATAATGTGGCGCTTCAAGTTTACGTAAAGTTGTCCTGCCCCATATAGAATCCAAACGATATCTGAATAAACCACAAGTTAGTGCTAGGTTTGTTCTGCATTTTTACCAAAGCGTGTAATATGTTCTGCATAAACAAAAAACTTATACAAGATATACATATAATGTGTCGCTACAATTTTACGTAAAGCAGTACTGTCCCATACTATAGAATTAAAACCACTGAAGACATTTTGAATAAACGTCATTCCACTAATATACGACTGTTTTGGATTATCGAGACAACGAATATTTTACTGTGCAACATAAGAAGTACGAAAGTAAATGGCTCTAATAATTATTTCAATAAGCAACAATGTAATTTGCAATTTAGTTTTGTTCTTCATATTTTGCGCAGTAAAATATTTGTTGTTAAGATAATCCAAAACAGTCGTATATTCGTGAAATGGATAAATCTAAATAGACCATATTATAATAAGTTAGTGCTGGGTTTGTTCTGCATTTCTGCCAAAGCGTGAAATTTGCGCAAAAACAGTTACACAAGATATTATGCGTTGCTCCAATTCTACCTAAATGTACTGCCCCATAATATAAAATCCAAAAAAAAATTGAATAGGCTAACTTTGTTATAAAGTTCATTCACAATAATTATAAGAATTGACTTATGCAGAATTTAAGAGTAACCCACTGATAAAGTCGAAGCAATAAGGCAATAAAGGGATTTTAGGTAAATATAAGTATTGAAATGGGCCGGCTTAAGAAATTTTATATTTCATTTGGTATTAACTTAACATTACATATTTATTTTAAATAAATATCTAGATAAATAAGGGAAAATACAGAAACTGATATAATTAATTAATTACACTCTGGGCCAAAATTAACGGGCCACCTTAAAAGTGGGTCATTTTTGATGTCTTATATCTCCTAAACCTGTTGTCCGATTTAAATGATTTTTTTAGTATGTTATAGCCTAATTCCTTGACAATATCGTTATAATCATACTGTTGCTAAACAGGTAAATATTCGTTGTATACCGGGTGTACCACTCAAACGGTGTTTTTTTCTTAAAGTTTGCATCACCCTGTGGAATATTCTAGCATTTATAAAATATTAAAATTAAAACCTAACTATATCCCCATGTCTTCTCAGCATTTTGTTTTTTGATTCATTCGCTTATGTTGGATAATAAAAAAGTTAGGTAGTTTAACAACTAGCCATGTTTTTCATTAATACAGACGATTTAACTCACCAGCAAAATTAACCCCGCCACCTTTATTATTGTTTTGTTTACATTATCTGTGACAGTTTGTTTCCTTTTGTGTCATTGAAAGATTTTTGACATATAGTCGTTGTACGACATTGTTGCAAATCTGTTTCCGTGTTAACAACAATTCTTGAACAATCCCTGTAATTTCATATCATTGTGAGCGAATATTGTTTAAGTTAAAATTTTAGTGCTTATTTATTGTTTGTGATTTTAAAAATGCCACTCGCTCCAACAGATGCTGCTAGGGCAGTGGCTTTAGTTGATGCTGGTTACAGTCAACGTCATATCGCCCGTACGCTCGATTTATCCAGAACTACGGTACAAAATGCCATCAGACGATTTCGGGAGACAGGATCGTACAACCGCAGGCCAGGTCAAGGCCGACAACGATGCACTTTAGTTCGAGATGACCACTTCATTGCCACCACAGTATTGAGAAATCGCTTTTGCACCGCTCCTGAAGCTCGTAGGTCTCTTTTTGAGGTGAGAAACGTTAGTGTGAGTAGACAAACGATTAGAAGAAGACTGTCAGAAATAAACTTAAGGGCTTTCCGTCCAGCTCGCGCACGACAACTGCTCCCACAACACTGTAGGGCTAGACTTCATTTTGCGCGAGAATATGCTAACTGGACTATGGCGGCATGGAAGAATATACTGTTCTCAGATGAGAGCAGAATAGCCCTAAAAGGTCCAGATGGACGCCAACGTGTCTATAGGCGTCAAAATGAAAGGTTTGCTCTATGCGCTATAACCGAAACAGTGGCTTACCGAGGAGGGTCAATAATGATTTGGGGAGGTATTTTTTACGAAGCGCGTACTGATCTTGTTGTGTTCGGTAGAGGCAGTGTGAGTGCCCAAGTATACGTGCAAGAAGTTCTCCAAGACCATGTCATGCCTTTTGCACCATTCATTGGTGATAACTTCAGACTAATGCATGACAATGCACGTTGCCATACAGCAAGATCTACCCGTGAGTACCTTACTGAAGTCGGGATGCAAGTTCTACCAGGGCCAGCACACAGTCCCGATCTTAACCCAATTGAGCATATCTGGGACAACCTTAAAGGACGGGTAAGAGCGAGAGTACCAGCCCCTGCATCCCTTGAAGAGCTGAAGACAGCTGCGGTAGAAGAGTGGCAAAATATCCCCCAATCTGATATCCAGGATATCATGAATGGATTGCCAAACCGGCTCCAAGAAGTCCTAAGGGCTAGAGGCGGCAACACTCATTATTGATACTCAATTTTTTTTTCAATTAGACTTTTATTTCCAAAATATTGTTAATTTGAATTTTCTTCGAAGATTTTTTTTATTTGATTTTTGCTGTAACAAACGACTTTTTTCAAAAAAATTATGGTAGTATTCACCGTAGTTGTCACCGTATCCTTCATAAAATGTGGTCCAAGGTTAACAATTTCTGCAAATTGAAAGAAATACAAGGTGGGCGGTTAATTTTGTAGGTGAGTTTATTTATTACTTTAAAACCGGTTGAGACATGCACATGAAATTTGGTGGGTTTTAAGATGTAGTTATTGCACATTTTTTGGCATACAATTAAGCATTTAATATTCACCATTGGCGCCCATACGGGTAATATGAGCCATCATATTACCCGTATGGGCGCCAATGGTGAAAATTAAATTCTTAATTGTATGTCAAAAAATATGCAATAACTACGTCATAAAACCCACTAAATTGCATTTGCATACCTCAACCGGTTTTAAAGTAATAAATAAATCGTCAGTTTGTCAAAAAAAATTCAACACCCCCTATCTCGGAAACGAAGCATTTGCGGACATAAGTTTATAAAGCAAACTGTCATCGTTTTTCATGCAGAATTACCCCTTAAAATTTTCCAAAATTTTTAAAAAACACCCTGTATTGATAAAAAAACATGTCTAGTTGTTAAAGCACCTAACTTTTTTATTATCCAATATAAGCGAATCAATCAAAAAACAAAATGTTGAGAAAGCATGAGGCTATAGTTAGGTTTTAATTTCAGTATTCTACAAATGCTTGAATATTCCACAGGGTGATGCAAACTTTAAGAAAAAAACAGTTTGATTCGTACACCCGGTATACAATGAAAATCTACCTGTTTAGCAACAATATTATTATAACGATATTGTCAAGGAATAAGGCTATAACATATTAAAAAATCACTTAAATCGGACTACAGGTTTAAGAGAAATAAGACATCAAAAATGACCTATTTTTAAGGTGGCCCGTTAATTTTGGCCCAGAGTGTATTATATTTTTCTGTGTCGATTCTTTATTAAATATATCCCAATTTTGAAAGTAATTAACAATTTTTGTTATGGTATAGTTATTTTCCTAACAAGTGCGGAAAGTAATACTTTTCTGCACGCGATTGCGCGAAGCGGAGTTCGGCAAGCAGTCGAGTGCGGAAAATAGACTTTCTGCAAGAGTTAGGAACAATATTTTTTCTACGAGCGTTTAAAAAATGACCAAATCTTAATCAATTAATTGGGTCTATTGAATAAAAAGAAGTATTTGCTTTTACTTCCTCGTATTTAAGTATTTACTTAATGGTAATTGAATAAAGCATTAAAGAAATGACTTTATTCAATTAGTATTAAGTAAATACTTAAATACTTGTAAGTAAAAGCAAATACTTCTTTTTATTCAATAGACCCACTGAATTAATTGCACATTCTGAACAAATGCACCTGCTAGGTTTGTCCAAACAAATGCGGAAAAGAGACTTTCTGCAAGCGTTAAGAACAATATTTTTTCTACGAGTCTTTAAAAAATGACCAAATCTTAATCAATTAATTTAATTAATATGAAAATACATACACAAATTAATTCTTTGACAAGGTTGTCAAAACCAAAGTTTCAGCATAATTGGTTAGCATGACGACGATCTTGGTTTCCATGACGACGATTCAAAACCACTGTTATTGTATACTGATTTGACTTTCGAATATTATGTCAAAATTATTTTATTTCATCGAATTCTCAGTAGTAATTGCACAAGAGCTCTGAAATTATTGAATTTTTCCCGAGTGACACTTTGACAGTTTTAATTTCACGAGCAGAAGGCGAGTGAAATTATGTCAAAGTGTCACGAGAGCAAAAATTCTATATTAATTTCAGAGGTCGAGTGCAATTTGTTGCGATTATTTCATGAATAAAACTGTTCAAAACCAAAATTTTATTGTAATTTATTTATGTAAGTACCATTAAACACACAGTTTTTATAAATATTTAACCATTGAAAGTCATCACTTTTATAATTTTTAAAACATTAATTGTCATTAATGTCACTGAATGTATTTTTGCGTAGCAACGAAGGGCATCTGACGTAATATACTTAACGACGGGAGATTATCAAAATTATCGACTTAATTCAGATTTCTGTAGCTTTCTATTGGTCAGAATCTCCTATGAATGAAATAATCGCGTTAATTTCATTAAAACATAAACACAATAAGATATATTTGAAATAAATTAGTAAATAATATCTATATATTAGTTTATTGCATGTATTATAATTACTTTAAGGCCATATTAACATATCTAAATTAACACGCTTGCGGAAAAGTAAAACGCGTGCGGAAAAGTAAAACGTGTGCGAAAAAGTAAAACGCCTGCGGAAAAGTAAAACTTTCTAAACTAAAATGCGTGCGCGAAAGTAGACATTTTTGCACGCTCGTAGAAAAAATAAATTGCAAGTGAAATAATAAAATAGTGAAATGAAAATTAAAATAAATTAATGTAATAGGTATTATTAGATATTATATTCCATGTAAGAGAAGAAAGTGAATATTACAATAATTTTATAATCAGAAATACGACAATAACCAACAATTATTGACGAAACCGTAGTTTGTGACAGGAGTGTTCATTTTATTTCATAGAAAAATATTATGCAGGGTGGTTTAGTCATTCGCCCCGGTCTCTGTATTACGGGAAATGACTTGATATTTAAAAAAAATTCTTCATAGAAATATACAGGACCAATGTGAAATATGCAGGGTGCTCCAAAAATATAGTAGTATAATCAAAGTTATATTTTTTCTTATGGAACACCCTATATCAGATAACATTTTTGAATTTTTCTTAAAAAATAAGCTATACTTTTATAAGGGTTCTTCATACCTAAGTACAGGGTGTTTTGATTTATTTCAATTTTTATAAAAATAATTTATATAAAGGTTTTAGAAAAAAGTAAATATTTATGAATCTAAAAATCGGTGACAAATTTTTTCTTGGATCTTAATAATATACTACTCAGCGTATTTAAATAGATATTTATTGTAGCAAAATTTTGTACAGGGTGGTCAAAATATTATATTGTTCTATTAACAAATTCAAGCTGTAATAACGCATTTATTTTAAATTAAACGCCCTACATTTTATTAGTTTATCGTATGGAAAATTTACTTAGCTTTTAATCTTTTTAAGGGTTCCTATACCTTTCTTTGTACATGGTGGTTAAAATTTCAGATTGTTCTATTAACAAATTCAAGCTGTAATAACCTACTTATTTTAAATGAAACACCCTAGGGATTTATAGATTTTTCGTATAATTCAGAATTTAAGACGTTTAGGGCATCTTAAATAAAGTTTTCTTCTTAAAATAAACCCAAGCAAACGCCCCCTTAAATATTTTACCATAATTTTGAAACGCTATGTATATAAAAATTACAGTGGAACCTCGATAAGTCGGATTAATCGAGAATGCGGGCAATCCGGGTTATCGAAAATCCGTGTTAGCCGTAGAATATAGTAAAAATTAATCAAATACGGTATCCTTAGAGATAAGCTCCATTATAATTGCAAAAACATGAAATACATTACGCACAGTACATGTGAATTACGTACAGTTATATACAGTATTGTTCATTCCTTGGTAAAAATTTCAGTCAGTTTCGGTTGTCAATATTACGTTTTTATTGTTGAAATGTTTGTCTGATGAAAATCGGTTCCGGTTAGCCGGACTTCCGGGTTATCGGAGGCCGACTTAACGGGGTTCCACTGTACCATTTATTTTTTTTATCTATTTATTATTTATTTAATTTTAATATTATATTTTTTATATAATATTATATATTTCGAGTATCTTATATGGTCGCCTAAGTGTACATTCAGAAATTGGAGAATATAAAATTGGTTTAACCCTTAAATGCATGATTTTTTTTGTTGATGTTACATATCAAAAAAGGCCTTTAGCGGAAGCTTAGAAATGATGAAAAAATAATAAAAAAAATTAAGTTTAATTTTAAACACTTGTTTTTACAATAACAAGTTTGTTGCCAAAATTCTACATTGTGCATACAAGGTCAAGTAAGGATATAAAATCTACATTGTTAATTTACATGAAAATTATAAAAACAATTATTATTTCTATTGAAACACAGTGCCACACCACATTTCTGACATTTTGTATGTGTAAACCCTTTGATGAAGTTCGCCATGAAAAAATGCTACATATTCTCAAAACTACCGGTCTGGACGGTAGGGACATAAGAATAATCGCAAATTTGTTTTGGGGTCAGGCTGAATGTGTTAGGGTTGCGAATCAGTGCTCTGAAGAAGTAAAAATGAAGCGTGGAGTTCGACAAGGCTGTATATTGTCACCAATGTTGTTTAATCTTTACGCTGAAACAATCTTAAATGAAGTGTTGGAAAACGCAAAAGAGGGAATACTCATTAATGGTATGCTTATGAACAATATCAGATACGCAGATGACACCTTGTTGCTGACTGGATCAATTGAACATCTTCAAGCGTTATTGAAACGAATGGTGGCATTCTGCGCGATATATGGACTCAAACTCAACGCAAGAAAAACAAAGTTTATGGTTATTAGTAAACAGGCAGCCGTAAATAATAATAACTATAACGTAACAATCGGTAATGACTCAATTGAACGAGTAAGTAATATTGTATATCTGGGTACTCATATTAATGAAAGCTGGAGCCCTAGTACAGAAATAAAAAGTAAAATTGCCAAAGCAAGAACAAGTTTTATGAAATTTAAGAAAATTCTGTGCAGTCATGATCTAAATTTGGAACTTCGCATAAGAATGGTTCGATGTTATATATTCCCAGTACTACTTTACGGGGTTGAAGCATGGACCCTGACAGAATCGCTTTTAAAAAACCTAGAAGCATTTGGGATGTGGGTCTACCGCCGTATTCTGAAGATCAGTTGGGTAGAAAGAGTCACAAACGAAAGGGTTTTGCAACGTTTGAATAAAAGTTGCGAAGTAGTGAACACGGTTAAAAGGCGCAAATTGGAATACTTTGGTCATATAATGCGTCACCCAGAAAAATATGACATACTTCACCTTGTCATGCAAGGTAAAATAATGGGAAAAAGAAGTGTGGGCCGCCGTACAACTTCTTGGCTTAAAAACCTACGCCAATGGTTTGGGAAAACTAGCACTGAACTATTTCGTGCGGCTGTAAATAAGACAATGTTTGTTAATATGCTGGGCAACATGAGAGCCAACGATTGACAAGCGGTCTCGGCACCTTAAGAAGAAGAAATCCCTTACAATTGGGATATTTACACCGTTGTTTGTTATCTTCTATAGTCGGCCAGTGTCCATATTGGTCCCTACTAATATCTTTGGGGGAAATGTACTGAGCTGGTCCTCTCTTTTTCTTTTCTTGAATGTCAGCTTTCAGTGTATTTGGTCTCCCTCTTTTTGCTGTGGTTTTCTCATCTTGAACAGACACTCTGCAAGTTCTGTGCGAAAAGCGGCTTGTGTTAAAAGCTTTGCCTGTGAGTTCTTAGCAGCCATCGCTCTTTGATAGAGTATCCAGGAATTGGCGACTGTTAAATCAAGTAAGTGATAAAATAGCCGGAAGTACCATTTCCTACATTTTATAGAAATTTTTTATCTTTCAATATGGCTGTCAATGAGATAAACCCCTTCCATATGGCGGTTATATTCTTTAATTACAAAGGGACAATCTACTTCGGTAGATTTTTTGCAGTCTTATCAAAGCGTTATATTTTGTATATAGGAGATATACCTGCAAAAGTGGAAAGCAAGACGACATTTTTATTATCTTTCCATATTATAGACGAGATATCTACGCCGTCATCCGTTGCAGTATATTCATGACTATCACCACGAGGAAATTCTTCATATCCGTATGTGTTGGTAATTTGCAATATGGCATCTGTTGCCTTTGAACTGTTCCCAATGATAATATTCACCTTTTGGCATTATGTACACGCAGCGGTACACCTGTATAATAATTATCATGATAAAGACGGAAATTTTGATAATATGGAATAATGCGAGCCAAACGAAGAACTACATTACCGGATGCTCCAAGATCGGTAGATGGCAAGCTTTCATTCTCGTGGATGATTTGCTCACTTTCTAGCATTTCTATATTTTCTGTTGTGTCTTTCTCCTCTGCCATATCTTTAGCTCCATTGCACGTTTCTTCGACAGATTCGTCGCCATAAGTAGGTTCAAATTCAGGGTCTGCAATACTATCTGTGTCGGAGAAATCACTTTCATCTTCATTACTCAGGCCAGTGAAATTTGCCCAATATTCCTGCAGATCCTTTTCTGATAAATAATTCTGACGATGCATTATGTAATAAAGAATCAGATGTAAATATTCGGTGTCAGGGATCCTTAAGTGCGCACTGTAACAAAACGGTAACAAAGAATGTTTTTCATTTTTCTCATGAATGCGGTAAAAACAACAAGGGAGCATAATAAAAGTAAAAAGTATATACGTTACCTACTAACTAGGATATTTTTTCAATAATAAATCACTAATATTCTAACTAAATACGACTCATAAACTTTATCAAATAATACACGACGTTACAGGTTAGCTGCCAAACAATTCAATGGGTCGAAGTGCATGTTTATGTCATCTGTGCAAAAAGTGCCAAACTGTTTAATGTTAACACTATGTAGACCAAAGGCAATGCTATGCAATTACTTCAAATTCCAATCAGAATAGACATTTCATTCAATCGTTTACCTATGTTGCCGAACGGCAACACGATGCATTTAAGGCCTAAACCTGGTCGATCAACAACAGACCAGATCTTTGTGCTAAGACAAATACTGTAAAAAGCAATGAATTCAATTGATAGATATCAATAGATTTTAAATCGGCCGATGATAGTGTCCTAACAAATAAATTGTATGAAGTCATAGATGAATTCCACATCATTGATAAACTGATAAGATTGGTTAAGGCTACAATGCGTAGAGTTGTTTGCAAAGTCGAAATACAGGACGAATAATCACAGGCGTTTGAAACGCATGTAGGGCTGCGACAGGGAGATGTGCTGGTGTGTCTCCTCTTTAACACAGCTCTGGAAAAGGCGATCAGACATGCCCGAATAGACAACAGAGGAAATATTTTTAATAAGTCATCCCAAATTTTGGCAATGCAGATAACGTGGACCTAGTTACCCACACAAGACGCAAGCTAGAAGAAATTGTAGACCACCTTCTCAAATGCCTCAAAAAATATGGGCCTGCAAGTAAACGAGGAGAAAACTAAGATGATGGCATCTACACCCAACAATAGAGTCAGAAACATCGGTCACCAATTCACGGTTGATAACTCTACCTTTGAAGTGGTGGAAAAATTCACATACTTAGGCTCCTTGATCACCAAGGAGAACGTCATGACGAAAGAAATCAAGCAAAGGATAATCCTAGCAAACAAATGCCATTTTGGACTAAGTAGACATATGAGAAGCAAAAACTTAGACCAAAAAACAAAAATAGCCATATAAAAAACCCTTATACAATCAATGCTGACATATGGATCGGAGACATGGAATATCTCCAAGAAAGATAAAAACCTTATGCATATATTTAAACGAAGAATCCTGAGAGGAATATTCGGTGGCATCTGTGAAAATGGCATTTGGAGGAGGAGGTAAAACTACGAGGTATACCACAGATATAAACAAAAATTTGGTGGTAAAGACGTAGAATCCACAGCAGAACAACCCTCCTAGGTGAGCCCTTATGTGACAACCTTTGGGAAGTAGAAATAGAGGTAGGCCAAAACTCAGATGGAAGGTTGCCAATGGATAGGACTGACTGGCGTAATACACTTGGGAAGGTCGAGGCTCTTTCATAGGGTTGTAGCACCATTGATGATGATGATGGTTATTTATTATACAGTGATGAGCGCGCTAATAACCGGCAAAATAGCACAAAAGATGGAAAACGTGTATTACGTTGTGAGATAAAAAGAAATAAAACTAGTTGAGTTGAGAAATTTAGCGATCCAATAAATTTACATTATATTGATTGTGTCCAATCTTTACACGTATCAGAGGAGTATGTCAACTAAAACTGTCACCGTGACACAAACTCGTGCGATACGTTTAAAGGTGGAAAACAATCAATATAATGTAAATATATAGGTTAATTTCGCTAAATTTTCCAACTCGATTAGTTTCATTTCTTTTTACCTCACAACTTATGGTAGGGGAGCCCAAGCGGGGATTTTTGCAGTTACTCGAGCGCGTCAGATTAGCATATGGGGGAAACCTGGTACCCTGCAGATGTACCTCTATCATATATTGGCTCTTAACACAGGGGAGTTCGTTAAGGGGGGCCCGAAAAAAAAAATCTATCCATAAAAAAACTCGAAATTGTCAGATTAAGATAAGGTAAGTTAAGTACATACAAAAGAGTGTATATTTCAAAAATCTGACGATTTGAGCCGGGCGTAAGGAAATGGGTGAGTTCCAAAATTTCACAAGAAAAAAGCGAATATTTCGCGAAATGAATGACAGATCGAAAAACTGAAAAATATGTGCCCAATATTTTTTAAAAATCTATCGAATGATACCAAACACGACTTCCCACGGAGAGGGGTGGGGGGTAAATTTAATATTTTAAATACGAATCCCGCGATATTTCGCGAAATGAACATCAGATCGAAAAACTGTAAAATACACTTATTCAATATTTTTGAAAAATCTATCGAATGGTACTAAACACGACCCCCCATGGATGTGGGGTGGGGGGTTACTTTAAAATCTTAAATAGAAGCCCTCATTTTTATTGCAGATTTGGATTCCTTACGTAAAAATAAGTAACTTTTATTCGAAACATTTTTTCGAATTATGGATAGATGGCGTTATAATCGGAAAAAACGATTGTTGGAAATGGAAAATTAAATTAAAAAATGGCAAGCGCCCACTAAAATGGAAAACTTTACTTAACTTTTTTTGGTTTTAGGACCTACTCTTCACAACCCAATAGGTCCCCAAAGCGCTCGAGTGACTGCACATTTAGCATACTTTGCTCCCCTACCATTAATATGTTTTCCATCTTTTGTGCTATTTTGCCGGTTATTAGCTCGCTCATCATTGTATTTATTATATTAGGTAGCTTTTATTTATTTTATTACCCTGTATCTAAAAAAATAAGACGTTTTAAACATACGTTCATATAAAGATTTTTCGTAAAATAAACCAAAGAATTTCCTTAAATTTTACTTCTGAAACACCCTGTATATTGACTAACATCTGTTTAAGTGTATCTAAATTTGTCAGTTTTATTGCTAAAAAGTACGCTCAAGATGCGCCTGATCGATCTATCCAAATTCAAATTGATTCTCCAGTTTTTTGCAAAACTTATTAATTTCCACAGTTGGTCCAGTCAATTTGACTAAAAAGATCTTAATAATTTTAGGTGCATTTTCTTCTTTGAGACTCAAACTAATAAGAGTTTTTTGAAATTACGTATGAATAATAATACATATTATTATTTGATCTGATGATAATATATTATGTACCTACAGTTGACTTGGAAGCCGGTCCTGACATCTTGGGTAATTCTGAAAATTATACAACAATAGAGTAGGTATTTACAAGGGATTATTCAGCTTTACAGCTTTTATTAAAATAACTTTATAATGAGACACTAAATTTCTGGATACAGATACATTTTTCCATAAGCGTTATAATAACAAAATGAAAACTGAAACAATGAGAAATTTCAAATTCAGCAGCAATACATGATTTTTTTCAGCATAAATAAAAATTCGGTTTATCAATAACACACAGTATTTGTCAAGGAAGGGAATCAAGAATTTGTAAAATGCATTAAATGTAACCATATCTATGTGTTCCGTTTGTGGAAGAGACATTAATTGTTACTACGTTTTCAAGGAATTTTTTGCTCCCATCCATGTTTTTGTCTTGAAAATTGTACATTAGTCGAGTTAACCGAATTCCAGCAACAGTTAGGTACCTTAAAAAACAAAACATACCAAATTAAAGGCATTGTTGAGTTTGTTCCTCCTGAAAACGAAATAACAATTGGACATTATATTTCCCACTGCCGACGAAATAACAATAAATGGGAAATTTACGATGATCTTAAAACTTCGGTGGGGTCAAACAAGACAAAAAGCAAATCTTTTGTTTTATTCTTCATTATAGACTATTTTTTCTAACAAGTTTTCTTCAAATGATCAGTGCTATACGAGTCCCGAATCATATCGTTTCCATAAACGTTTGTGGGGCACTATAGTTTTAGGCAAAATTGTAGCGCAACATTATATCTTGTATAACTTTTTTGTTTATGCACAACAAATTACATGCTTTGGCAAAAATGCAGAACAAACCTAGCAATAACTTGTGGTTTATTCAGATTTTCTCTGATCGTTTGGATTCTATATGGGCAATACAGCTTTACGTAAACTTGGAGCGCCACATTAATCTTGTATATCTTTTTTGTTTATACAGAACAAATTACACGCTTTGGCAAAAATGCAGAACAAACCTAGCACTAACTCGTGGTTTATTCAGATTTTCTCTGATCGTTTGGATTCTATATGGGCAATACAGCTTTACGTAAACTTGGAGCGCCACATTATATCTTGTATATCTTTTTGTTTATGCAGAACAAATTACACGCTTTGGCAAAAATGCAGAACAAACCTAGCACTAACTTGTGGTTTATTCAGATTTTCTCTAATCGTTTGGATTCTATATGGGCAATACAGCTTTACGTAAACTTGGAGCGCCACATTATATCTTGTATATCTTTTTTGTTTGTGCAGAACAACTTACACGCTTTGGCAAAAATGCAGAACAAACCTAGCACTAACTTGTGGTTTATTCAGATTTTCTCTAATCGTTTGGGTTCTATATGGGCAATACAGCTTTACGTGTGAGCGGCCGTGGGTAACGGCATAAACGCTGGCCTCATACGCCAGTAGACGTGGGTTCGATCCCTGCCAAAGACAAACCATTTTCATTTCCAATAATGACACGAGCCGTCTCACCGTGCCTCGGAGAGTACGTTAAGCCGTCGGTCCCCCTGGGCTAGTGTACATCGACACTAGTTACTTGAAACAGGGTTAAAGATGTAATTGGCGCTGGAACTATCCGAAAGGATCTCCCCGGCAAAAATGCCATACGATATTATTATTATTATTAGCTTTACGTAAACTTGGAGCGCCACATTGTATATTGAATAACTCTTTTATTTTTTTAGAACAAACTTCAAAATTACAGAACAAACTAGAACAAACCTAGCACTAACTGCTACAGTTATGAAAAGATATATTGGGAACTGGGGCAACACAGGTTTACAGACATCTCTTTTTGTATTATAACTAGAAGATTTATCAAGAAACGAATCTCTTTAATTGTTGATAAGCTACAAAAATATAAGCTATAAACAAGAAATATATGAGGAATTGCAAAGAATGGAGCTGGAAAGAAAGCAATTGGATATGGAAGAAAGATGGAAAATACTAAAAGACACACTATATAAAACAGCAGAGAAAATTTGTGGAAAAAAGTCAATAAATAAATATCATAAGAGAACAGAATGGTGGAGTCAAGAAATAAAGAAAATAATAAAGGAAAAGAAGCAAGCCGGGAAAAAATATCAACAATGTAGAGATGAAAATAACAAAGCAGAATACATAGAGAAACGTAATAGAGCAAAGATAGCAGTAAGGGAAGCGAAAAATCTGAGCTGGGAAGAATTCGGAAAAGAATTGGAAGCAAATTACAAAACAGATAACAGAAAATTCTGGAACCGTATAAAGGGTTTAAGAGGGAAAAAAGGTAGGGAACAGTATGGAACGAAAGATAAAAATAACCAATTGGAAATAGAGACTACAGAAATAGTAGACGTATGGAAACAATACTACGAAGATAAATTCAAACACGAAGAAGTGGAAAGAAATGAAGCAGGAAGAAATAGACCAGAACTGGAGGAGGAAGAGGAACCAGAGAGTATAAGGAAGGAAGAACTGGAAGAAGCTATAAACAATATTAAACTTGGAAAAGCGGCAGGAGAGGACCAAATAGATCCAGAAATGATAAAATGGATGGGTGAAAAAGGAGAGGACTGGCTATTACAGATATGCAAGGAAGCATGGAGTACAGAGAAAATCCCAGATGACTGGAAGAAGAACATAGTTCTACCAATATACAAAAAAGGACAACATAATGAATGCGAGAATTATAGAGCAATATGCTTGTCATCGGTCGCCTTCAAGGTATACACGAGAATTATAGAGAAGCGTCTAAGATCAGTGATAGAGAAAGAATTGGAAGACGAAGATCAAACCGTCAAACAAACGATAACGTCTACATCATAAGAAATATAATAGAGAGACAATGCCGTAAAGGGAATAAACTATTTCTCATGTTCGTCGATCTGAAGGCGGCATTTGATACGATAAACAGAGAAATATTGTGGAAAATATTGGAAAGCTATAATATACCAAAAAAGATGATAAAAGTCATAAGGATAAGGGAATTAAACCAGGAGATGGACTAAGCCCCCTCTTGTTTATAATAGTCATGGATACTTTAATCAAAAATACCAAAGATCAAACAAGAAACCTTCAATACATAGTAGGATATAAAAACTTAAATGCAATAAAGATCAACTCCCTTCTATACGCTGATGATATAGTTTTAATCACAGACACAGTAGAGAAAATGCAGAAACTAATAGATATTTGGCAAAAAGAGATACATAATTTAAAAATGGAAATGAATCTTAACAAAACAAAACGTATGATAATAAATGAAGATGAGAAAAGAGAAAGGAATACTAATATAATAGTAAGGGAAAAAGTAATAGAACACGTATCTGCTTTTGAATATTTGGGAAACATAATAACAGGTGATGAGAAAACGGACTTGGCCATAAGTAATAAACTGAAGAAGGCAACTAGCGTGTATTACTCTTTAAATAATACAATTTTTGGAAAGTCAGAAATAGGCAACAAAACTAAACTCAGAGTATGTAACAGCATAGTAAATCCGTAAATGACATATGGGGCGGAAACATGGATTGTCCAAAAGAAACATGAATCAATGGTAAACGCGACCGAGATGAAATACATGAGAAGAATAGCCGGAGTTACGAAGTTTGATAGATTCAGAAATGAAGATATAAGAAGAGAGCTGGAACAAGAACCGATAATGAGAAAGATCGAAAACAAACAATTAAGCTGGTTTGGACACATACAACGAATGGAGCAAAATAGACTTACAAAGAAGGTACATGAAGCCAAAATGGGAAACAAAAGAAAAAAGGGAAGGCCGAGGAAGACATAGATGGACCAGATCCAGGATATAGGTGAAAGGAGACACATCAGTATGAGGGATATGAAGAATCTGGCCACCAATAGAAGCAATTGGAAGAAGTGGATAAAAGGCTGAACCCGACATCCGACGCCCTGAAGGGCACTAAGGATTATGAGAAAGAAGAAGAAGAAGAAGTGGTTGAAAATTTGGCATTTTCATTGAAAAATGACACCTTTTCGGACGGTTTTTTACGAATATGTACATTAAAAATTATGCATCTAACGAAAAAAGCTATATAAAACATTTTTGTAGCTTATGAAAAATCAAAAAGATTCCTTTCTTCATAAATCTTCTAGATATAATACAAAAAGACTCAAATCGGTGTATTCAAAATAACAAAGAAATACTCGATTTGAGGGGTATAATGCTACGAATACCTTTTGTAGTGCTTGAAAAGACCTTTAAAACGAGCACTGTTAATGTCGATTATATTCGGAGAATATAATAATGTCGATTCTCGAGATAAAAGCGAGATATGGTGCAAAAAAAATTAGTGACTAATGGAAAAATAAGAAGTATATTTAACCCCTCGCCCACCAGAATTTAAAAGCTTTGTTTTGCTTCTACAATACCTTTTATTACAGTGTTATTTCTATGTTCAAAAAGTTGGACAGGTTTAAAATGAATGGTTTTTGAAAAAAAAATAAGATCAAATTATAGAGCGCATTTTTAAATTTTCTTAAAAATCTTCCTTTCTCTCCATGTAACTCGAAAATGATAAGAGATGCGAAAAAAAGATACAATACAAAAATGTAGGGTTTTTTCAGATAAGAATTTTGTTTTGTCTTTCATTACTGTACCTATCTCTTTATCATTTTCGAGTTACATGGAGAAAAAGGAAGATTTTTAAAAAAATTTTAAAAATGCGCTCTATAATTTGATCTTTTTTTTTTCAAAAACCATGCCTGTTTTAACCCGTCCAACTTTTTGAACATAGAAATAACACTATAATAAAAGGTATTATACTCGTAGATGTACCGGATGGGAAAAGTCACGGAAGTCGTCAGAACAGTTAAAAATCGAAAACTTAATTATTTTGGCCATGTTATGCGACACCCAGAGAGATATAATATACTCCATTTAATAATACAAGGCAAGGTAGACGGAAGAAGAGGGCCAGGTCTAAGAAGAACATCATGGCTTAAAAACCTGAGAGAATGGTATAACAGATCCTCTGCATCCCTTTTCTGAGCTGCCGTTAACAAAATGGCTATAGCCAATTTGATAGCCAACGTTCGATAATCGAGCACGGCACATGAAGAAGAGAATACTCGTAGAAGTAAAATGATGCATTTAAATCTGGTGGATGAGGGGTTAAAAATATACTTCGCATTTTATCTTAAAATAAATTACCAATCAATTTTTTTTGCGCCATATCTCGCTTAGTTTGACTGTAATCGACATTTAACAGTACTGGTGTTAAACGCCTTTTCAAGCACTCCAAAAGATATTAATAGCAGTATACCCCTAAAATCGACCATTTCTCTGTTATTTTAAGTTGAACACACCGATTGGAGTAATGAACATGTACCAAAAAATATCTTTTCACCTACCATATCTCTTTTTGATGTCTGTAAACCTGTATTGCCCCAGTTCCCAATATATATTTTTATAATTGTAGCAGTTAGTGCTAGGTTTGTTCTAGTTTGTTCTGTAATTTTGAAGTTTGTTCTAAAAAAATAAAAGAGTTATTCAATATACAATGTGGCGCTCCAAGTTTACGTAAAGCTGTATTGCCCATATAGAACCCAAACGACTAGAGAAAATCTGAATAAACCACAAGTTAGTGCTAGGTTTGTTCTGCATTTTTGCCAAAGCGTGTAATTTGTTCTGCATAAACAAAAAAGATATACAAGATATAATATGGCGCTCCAAGTTTACGTAAAGCTGTATTGCCCATATAGAATCCAAACGATTAGAGAAAATCTCAATAAACCACAAGTTAGTGCTAGGTTTGTTCTGCATTTTTGCCAAAGAGTGTAATTTGTTCTGCATAAACAAAAAAGATATACAAGATATAATGTGGCGCTCCAAGTTTACGTAAAGCTGTATTGTCCATATAGAATCCAAACGATCAGAGAAAATCTGAATAAACCACGAGTTAGTGCTAGTTTTGTTCTGCATTTTTGCCAAAGCGTGTAATTTGTTCTGTATAAACAAAAAAGATATACAAGATATAATGTGGCGCTCCAAGTTTACGTAAAGCTATATTGCCCATATAGAATCCAAACGATTAGAGAAAATCTGAATAAACCACAAGTTAGTGCTAGGTTTGTTCTGCATTTTTGCCAAAGAGTGTAATTTGTTCTGCATAAACAAAAAAGATATACAAGATATAATGTGGCGCTCCAAGTTTACGTAAAGCTGTACTGCCCATATAGAATCAAAACGATCAGAGAAAATCTGAATAAACCACAAGTTAGTGCTAGGTTTGTTCTGCATTTTTGCCAAAGCGTGTAATTTTTTCTCTATAAACAAAAAAGATATACAAGATATAATGTGGCGCTCCAAGTTTACATAAAGCTGTACTGCCCATATAGAATCCAAACGATTAGAGAAAATCTGAATAAACCACAAGTTATTGCTAGGTTTGTTCTGCATTTCACGCACTCCAAAAGATATTAATAGCAGTATACCTAAAATCAGTATACCTAAAATCGACCATTTCTCTGTTATTTTAAGTTGAACACACCGATTGGAGCAATGAACATGTACCAAAAAATATCTTTTCACCTACCATATCTCTTTTTGTATTATAACTAGAAGATTTATCAAGAAACGAATCTCTTTAATTGTTGATAAGCTACAAACATGTTTTATATAGTTTTTTTCGTTAGATGCATAATTTTTAATGTATTCGAAAAAAACCGTCCGAAAAGGTGACATTATGTAATGAAAATGACACATTTTCAACTACGAATAACTTAAAAATTTATTGAATTTTCAAAAAAAAATTATAGAACAGTGTGTGCGTAGAATTAGGTTCTCTAGCCACCTCCGTAATTATTTTGACCAAACAATTTTTCACTCTTGAGAAGGGGTGGGAACCATCCCCAAGATAAAAGCGCACATCGGCCTAGGATAGACTTTGAATTAGGAGATAAATAGAGGTTATTCCCCAAATTTCTTTAAAATCCATGCAGTAGGATATACATAATTCGGAAGTAATCTCCTGTTTTTGCTTTCATTGACTGGCGTATGTGGATAAGTCGCTCTACAACCTTGCTGACTGCTTGAAGTAAGCTAATAGTTAAATTACAAGTGGCAGTGTAGCTTAGTAGTGGCTGTGGCTGTGATACTGGTTTACCAATCAGGACGGTTTGATCCCCGTCACAGACCCAAGAAACTGTTAAATTTCATATTTAAGAGCGTAGGCATAAAATTTCGAACCACTGTCTTTTACATGCATTCATTTTTTTCGAATCCTGGGAAAACTAATCAATATTTTTTTAAAATTTAAACGCAGTGTGATAGATTACATTATTACCAAGGGCCAAAAGTCCCTCGGTAATAAAATAAGTTAACAAGTTTGTGTTATGTTAATAATGGCTATATAGGTTAATATGGTTATTATTAACATAATTTAATAAAACGTACACATATTATGTTTCGGGTGCCAGGTGCTTTTAGCATAAGGGGCCATTTTATCGACGGTTGAAAGGTAAAAGGTTGAAAGGTAAAAGGTTGTAACCAACAAATTAACTTTTTTCATAAAGTAGAAAAGACGCTCCATTTAAGTACTTTTATGAGGAATTAACCTAAAATTATTAGGTTAATTCCTCATAAAATTACTTAATTGAAACCTTTTTCTACTTCTACTGCTATTTTAAAATGTATAATATTATATATTAAATAATTATATGTCTGATTTGCAACTAATTTTTTTTTTACTAAGCAACAAAATTTGTTTAATTTATTAATATTTTTATTTCGATAACGACCCCCGAAGTCTCTTCTTCTTCTTCTTTTATATAGGCAGTACTGCCTGTTTTTCTTCAACGGTGCCTTTTCATGCCGAAGTGAAAAATCGAAACGTCAATAAATTTCATTTTTAAATTAAATTGTGGCTTATTTCCCAATAAAATAGTAAATTATGTATTTATGAGGCAACTTCAAGAGAAATCATTAGAATAAAACATACACCAATAACAAAGATATTTCATTATCACATGAATGTTATATACAGGGTGGGGCATTAGTGTGACAAAGTCCAATTACTCGTTTGTTGTAAGAGATACGAAAAAAAGTTATTTAGGTAAAAGTTGGGGCACACATAGTACCATATTTTAAAAATATTTTCAAATATACAGGGGCGTCCGTATTGACAGGGTGACACAAACTTATGTTTTTTTAAATGGAACACCCTGTATATTTTTACATTGTTGAATTCTTCTCGAAGTTTCCTTTCTTAAAATATATGGTTTTGTAATATTATACGAGGTCGTTTAAAAGTTAATTACGTTTTTTTGTTAATTTCGTAGCAAAATCTACACCCTGTAGAATTGTAGTGATTCGACATTAAATTTTCTATTTACATTTAAACGATTTTTAGTATAGTCTACTACTGTTAACCATTAATAGTATAGCGAAATGTTTAATTTTAGTATACAGGGTGGGTCGAAACTCGGAATGAGTATTTTCTGAGTTTTCTTAAATGGAACACCCTGTATTTTAGCATTGTAATGAAATTATATTTTATGGTACTTTTTTATCAATGCAGTCATACAATTTATCATAAAATTGATTAATACAATCTGTAGCAGTTATGCAATTATACATATCTGACCAGTCAGTGTCTCTTATTAATTGATACAAAAGATTAAAGTCCCCCCTGGCATAATCATACTTATAAGACTGTTGTATATTACTCTCAGTGTATGAATTATCTTTAAATTCTAGTAACATTTCTAGTGCCGGGTGATAATAATCTTCAGAAACCAAAGGAGACCCAGACCTAGTTAGATTAGTTCTGGATATGTTTGACAAGATAAGAAGGCAAGGAGAAACCACTGTATTAAAGATCCAATTGGATATCTCTAGTACAATCATCATGGCTGTACAACGTACAATAAATTCTGGTACTGATCATGGACATCGGAAAACAAGATCCGGCAGGAGAGGTAATTCTCATGACAACAGGGCCTCTCAGGTCGTAACCCGGCGAAATCCCTGTTTTAAAGATGCAATAAATATTGGTACGTGGAACGTCAGAAGTATGTATGAACCTGGAAAAATGAACAATATTATACAAGAGATGCAAAGGTTAAATATCGATATTTTAGGTATCAGCGATACAAGGTGGTCGAGTTCAGGCAGCTTCGCGACAAACAACGGAATGATATATTTTTCAGGAAATAATGACCCACACCACAGATATGGAGTAGCAATTGTTGTATCAAAAAAAATGATGCAGTCTGTTATTAACTTTACACCAGTGTCTGATAGAGTAATATTCCTTCAACTTCATACAAAAACTGTAAATCTTAATATCATACAGGTTTATGCTCCTACTGCAGAAAAATCAGATGAAGAGGTTGAGGAATTCTATGAACAAATTAACCATGTTCTAAAATCTATAAAGCCAAGAGACGTCACAATTATCCTTGGTGATTTTAATTCCAAAATTGGGGAAGGAAAAAGCGGCAAATATGTAGGAAATTATGGTCTCGGGTTAAGGAACGAGAGAGGAGACCGAATGTTACAGTTCTGCCAAGAAAACGATATGATTATTTCAAACACATTTTTTAAACTCCCCAAAAGAAGGCTTTATACGTGGACATCACCTCAACGTAACGCACAGAAAATAGTTAGGAATCAAATAGACTTTGTGTTGATAAATGAAAGATACAAAAACGGCATAAAATCGGTTAAGGCGTACCCAGGCGCAGATATTTCCTCGGACCACAATCCCTTGATAGCGTGTGTAAGCATTAAACTTAAGAAACCTTCACAAAGGGTAAAACCAGATTACATAGATACCAGCCGCTTACAGAACTCAAAAATCAAAGAAGAATTAAAGCAACAGATAAATGGTAACCTAAGAATGTTGTCTACAAAGGAACCAAACACGCACGTGGAAAACAAGTGGCAAAACTTAAAAGAAGCCCTAATAAAACCCGCTCAGAATATCCTTAGCAGAGGAAATACGACAAAAAGACAAGAATGGATGACAGAGAAAATTTTAAGTCTCATGGAGGAACGAAGACAGTTTAAGGGAAAATGCAAACAAAAATACAACGAGATACACAAGCAAATTAGAGATGAAATAAGGTCAGCGAAAGAAAACTTTTACAAAAGAAAATGTGAAGAAATTGAAGAACTGCAATTAAAACATGATACGTTTAACCTACATAAAAAGGTAAAAGAATTGGCAGGTATACAAAAAAGGAAGCATCCCAATGTGCTATACAACGCAAATGGACAAATAATAACTGACCTACAAGAAAAGCTTACGACCTGGAAGAATTATATAGAAGAACTCTTTGCCGATGAAAGAGAGGATCATGATATTGGTAACATACAAGGTATGGAAGGACCAAAAATCTCTAAAGAAGAAATACTATATGCTATAAAAACAATGAAAAATGGCAAATCACCGGGTCCAGATGGACTTCCATCGGAACTTCTTAAGCTTGTGGAAGATGAAACAGTAAATGTTTTGGTTGACCTCTTTAACTGCATTTATAAAACGGCAGAAATACCTAAGGAATGGCTTCTGTCAACTTTTGTGACTATTCCAAAGAAAACAAACGCAAAACTGTGCACCGACCATCGCACAATAAGCTTAATGGGACACACACTAAAAGTATTTCTTAAAGTGATACATACAAGAATTCACAAAAAACTAGACGCTGACATCAGTGATACTCAGTTCGGGTTTCGAAACGGGCTTGGAACAAGGGAAGCACTATTTGCACTTAATATCATGTGCCAAAGATGCCTGGATGTTAACCAGGATATATATATATATATATATATATATATATATATATATATATATATATATATATATATATATATATATATATATATATATATATATATATATATATATATATGTGCTTTATTGACTACAACAAGGCGTTCGATAAAGTTCGCCACGAACACCTGATGAGACTGTTGGTAGAGAAAAACTTGGATAAAAGGGACCTCAAAATTATTTTCAATATTTACTATAACCAGAAGGCGAATATAAGAGTAGAACGGGAAACAACCGAGGAACTCGAGATCAAAAAAGGCGTAAGGCAGGGATGCATACTTTCACCAACCTTGTTTAACTTATATTCAGAAGATATTATAAACAGAGCCCTTGCTGACCAAGATATAGGAGTTAAAATAAATGGCACTTTAATAAACAATTTGAGATACGCTGATGACACAGTATTAATAGCAGAAACCCCGGAAGATCTCCAAACACTGATAAACAGAATAGTAGAGTGCAGCGAAAAGTTCGGTTTATCACTTAACATCAAAAAAACAAAAATAATGATGGTGTCGAAATCTCCACAAAATTTTTCTGACATAACCGTACATGATCAAAGAATTGAGCGTGTTAGAAAATATAATTACCTGGGAACTGTGATTAATGAAAACAACGACAACTCTGAAGAAATCAAGATCAGAATAGAAAAAGCTAGAGCTACTTTTACCAAAATGAAAACAGTTTTATGCGGAAGAGAGCTAAGTTTAAATCTTAAAATTCGCCTGATGAGATGTTACGTGCTGTCAGTTCTTTTCTATGGAATGGAAGCTTGGACACTGAAAAAGATCGATACAAGGAAAATAGAAGCATTCGAGATGTGGATGTACCGCAGGATACTGAGAATATCGTGGACAGAGAGAGTGACAAACATGGAAGTGTTGCGAAGGATGTAGAAAGAAAAAGAACTTGCGCTTACTATTAAAAAGCGCAAACTGCAATACTTGGGACATATAATGAGGGGACAAAAGTACCAGCTACTACAATTAATTATTCAGGGAAAAATAATAGGTAAAAGATCCATTGGCAGAAGAAAACATTCATGGTTGAAGAATTTAAGAGATTGGTACAAGTGCAGCAGCTGCCAATTATTTAGATCTACGGTATCAAAAATACGCATAGCCTTGATGATAGCCAAACTTCGGAACGAGGACGGCACCTGAAGAAGAAGAAGATGTTTGACAGTATAAGATCAAGCAGTTTATTTTTACAATTTGAAATTGTATTATATTGATTTAAATTATTTAGATTTTGAAATTCTTTAAGCAAGCTGCTCTTTTCAGAACTTAAGTTACTAAATCCAGGAATATTAAAATCTCCAAATATAATAATATTAACATTTTCTGACAATACTTGGTTATAAAGTTCTAAAAGTTCTTCATAGATATCTAACCTTACACCAGGAGGTATATATACACAGGAGACATAAAATGAATATGTTTTAAACCTTACCTTAAGTAACAAGCACTCAACAATTATATTACAATTAACTTTAATACTTTCTACAATATATTTCTTTTTCAATGCTACCATAACTCCACCACCCATTGTCTTGCCACTGGCCCTATCTTTGCGGAAGACTATGTAGCGATTATCAAAAAGTTCTTCATTGGAGATTCCATCTATAAGCCATGTTTCAGTTAATAGGATTATATCAAAATCTTCACTAAGAACATTGGTATATAGTGCACTTGTTTTAGTGCGTAGGCCTCGTACATTTTGATAGTAAATGTTTAAATTTTGGGTCTGCAGTGTTTGTATCATTAATTCTGATTCTGAGGATCCATCTGCCTCGTTGGCATCCTCGTTTTTACTAAAAAATGAGACACGAGGGTACCAGATGGCCATACTTCCCTCTTCCAAGCTTTTTTTAGTTCATCTCTTCTGATGGTAACTTTCATTGACGTATAAAGTTCAGGGTGTTTATATGGATGAGATTCACACCGTACATCTTTAAAATTGGGGTCTAACTATACTACCTCCGTAACTTTGGAACCATTCATTTTAGAAAGATTATGCATAGGGCCTTTTTTATTTCAAATTTAATATAGAACAATTTTGTATAGAGGGTTGTTCATGCTAAACCGCATAGTTTTAGAAATATTGGCGAAAAACTTAAAAAACTACGAATTAACTGATTTCTCTCCCCTCTCCTCCCCAAACCCGACGCTCAAAATGGTGTGACTTTTTTCTGGACATTGTGTGGACCATATAGAACAATTTGGTGTTAAAGGATAACTTTCACTTTGGATGTCTGGGTTATGCCATCTTTTGGATCAACTATACTATACTATAACAGATCCTCTGCATCCCTTTTCCGAGCTGCCGTTAACAAAATTGCTATAGCCAATTTGATAGCCAACGTTCGATAATCGAGCACGGCACATGAAGAATAGAATACTCGTAGAAGTAAAATGATGCATTTAAATCTGGTGGATGAGGGGTTAAAAATACTTCGCATTTTATCTTAAAATAAATTACCAATCAATTTTTTTGCGCCATATCTCGCTTAGTTTGACTGTAATCGACATTTAACAGTGCTGGTGTTAAACGCCTTTTCAAGCACTCCAAAAGATATTAATAGCAGTATACCCCTAAAATCGACCATTTCTCTGTTATTTTAAGTTGAACACACCGATTGGAGTAATGAACATGTACCAAGAAATATCTTTTCACCTACCATATCTCTTTTTGATGTCTGTAAACCTGTATTGCCCCAGTTCCCAATATATATTTTTATAATTGTAGCAGTTAGTGCTAGGTTTGTTCTAGTTTGTTCTGTAATTTTGAAGTTTGTTCTAAAAAAATAAAAGAGTTATTCAATATACAATGTGGCGCTCCAAGTTTACGTAAAGCTGTATTGCCCATATAGAACCCAAACGACTAGAGAAAATCTGAATAAACCACAAGTTAGTGCTAGGTTTGTTCTGCATTTTTGCCAAAGCGTGTAATTTGTTCTGCATAAACAAAAAAGATATACAAGATATAATGTGGCGCTCCAAGTTTACGTAAAGCTGTATTGCCCATATAGAATCCAAACGATTAGAGAAAATCTCAATAAACCACAAGTTAGTGCTAGGTTTGTTCTGCATTTTTGCCAAAGAGTGTAATTTGTTCTGCATAAACAAAAAAGATATACAAGATATAATGTGGCGCTCCAAGTTTACGTAAAGCTGTATTGTCCATATAGAATCCAAACGATCAGAGAAAATCTGAATAAACCACGAGTTAGTGCTAGTTTTGTTCTGCATTTTTGCCAAAGCGTGTAATTTGTTCTGTATAAACAAAAAAGATATACAAGATATAATGTGGCGCTCCAAGTTTACGTAAAGCTATATTGCCCATATAGAATCCAAACGATTAGAGAAAATCTGAATAAACCACAAGTTAGTGCTAGGTTTGTTCTGCATTTTTGCCAAAGAGTGTAATTTGTTCTGCATAAACAAAAAAGATATACAAGATATAATGTGGCGCTCCAAGTTTACGTAAAGCTGTACTGCCCATATAGAATCAAAACGATCAGAGAAAATCTGAATAAACCACAAGTTAGTGCTAGGTTTGTTCTGCATTTTTGCCAAAGCGTGTAATTTTTTCTCTATAAACAAAAAAGATATACAAGATATAATGTGGCGCTCCAAGTTTACATAAAGCTGTACTGCCCATATAGAATCCAAACGATTAGAGAAAATCTGAATAAACCACAAGTTATTGCTAGGTTTGTTCTGCATTTCACGCACTCCAAAAGATATTAATAGCAGTATACCTAAAATCAGTATACCTAAAATCGACCATTTCTCTGTTATTTTAAGTTGAACACACCGATTGGAGCAATGAACATGTACCAAAAAATATCTTTTCACCTACCATATCTCTTTTTGTATTATAACTAGAAGATTTATCAAGAAACGAATCTCTTTAATTGTTGATAAGCTACAAACATGTTTTATATAGTTTTTTTTCGTTAGATGCATAATTTTTAATGTATTCGAAAAAAACCGTCCGAAAAGGTGACATTATGTAATGAAAATGACACATTTTCAACTACGAATAACTTAAAAATTTATTGAATTTTCAAAAAAAAATTATAGAACAGTGTGTGCGTAGAATTAGGTTCTCTAGCCACCTCCGTAATTATTTTGACCAAACAATTTTTCACTCTTGAGAAGGGGTGGGAACCATCCCCAAGATAAAAGCGCACATCGGCCTAGGATAGACTTTGAATTAGGAGATAAATAGAGGTTATTCCCCAAATTTCTTTAAAATCCATGCAGTAGGATATACATAATTCGGAAGTAATCTCCTGTTTTTGCTTTCATTGACTGGCGTATGTGGATAAGTCGCTCTACAACCTTGCTGACTGCTTGAAGTAAGCTAATAGTTAAATTACAAGTGGCAGTGTAGCTTAGTAGTGGCTGTGGCTGTGATACTGGTTTACCAATCAGGACGGTTTGATCCCCGTCACAGACCCAAGAAACTGTTAAATTTCATATTTAAGAGCGTAGGCATAAAATTTCGAACCACTGTCTTTTACATGCATTCATTTTTTTCGAATCCTGGGAAAACTAATCAATATTTTTTTAAAATTTAAACGCAGTGTGATAGATTACATTATTACCAAGGGCCAAAAGTCCCTCGGTAATAAAATAAGTTAACAAGTTTGTGTTATGTTAATAATGGCTATATAGGTTAATATGGTTATTATTAACATAATTTAATAAAACGTACACATATTATGTTTCGGGTGCCAGGTGCTTTTAGCATAAGGGGCCATTTTATCGACGGTTGAAAGGTAAAAGGTTGAAAGGTAAAAGGTTGTAACCAACAAATTAACTTTTTTCATAAAGTAGAAAAGACGCTCCATTTAAGTACTTTTATGAGGAATTAACCTAAAATTATTAGGTTAATTCCTCATAAAATTACTTAATTGAAACCTTTTTCTACTTCTACTGCTATTTTAAAATGTATAATATTATATATTAAATAATTATATGTCTGATTTGCAACTAATTTTTTTTTTACTAAGCAACAAAATTTGTTTAATTTATTAATATTTTTATTTCGATAACGACCCCCGAAGTCTCTTCTTCTTCTTCTTTTATATAGGCAGTACTGCCTGTTTTTCTTCAACGGTGCCTTTTCATGCCGAAGTGAAAAATCGAAACGTCAATAAATTTCATTTTTAAATTAAATTGTGGCTTATTTCCCAATAAAATAGTAAATTATGTATTTATGAGGCAACTTCAAGAGAAATCATTAGAATAAAACATACACCAATAACAAAGATATTTCATTATCACATGAATGTTATATACAGGGTGGGGCATTAGTGTGACAAAGTCCAATTACTCGTTTGTTGTAAGAGATACGAAAAAAAGTTATTTAGGTAAAAGTTGGGGCACACATAGTACCATATTTTAAAAATATTTTCAAATATACAGGGGCGTCCGTATTGACAGGGTGACACAAACTTATGTTTTTTTAAATGGAACACCCTGTATATTTTTACATTGTTGAATTCTTCTCGAAGTTTCCTTTCTTAAAATATATGGTTTTGTAATATTATACGAGGTCGTTTAAAAGTTAATTACGTTTTTTTGTTAATTTCGTAGCAAAATCTACACCCTGTAGAATTGTAGTGATTCGACATTAAATTTTCTATTTACATTTAAACGATTTTTAGTATAGTCTACTACTGTTAACCATTAATAGTATAGCGAAATGTTTAATTTTAGTATACAGGGTGGGTCGAAACTCGGAATGAGTATTTTCTGAGTTTTCTTAAATGGAACACCCTGTATTTTAGCATTGTAATGAAATTATATTTTATGGTACTTTTTTATTTCTTAAGCATTCCCTATACCTAAGTGCTTTAATTTGTAAGTTATTCGTTATTCTTTAAGAAAACATTAATTGCAACAAAAATTACGTAAAATTTCATTAAGTAGCCGTGAAAATATCAAATCAAAAGTAATTTTTCGAAAAAAAATCCATAATAATCTAGCCGGATCCTTAATTTATTAATATTGGATGAGATATCCAAATACATTCGTAGTTAAGGTTGTTGGTGCTTAAAATATGAATCAAACATACACAATTCTGCCTAGTTGGCTATGTCACAAAATTTGCTTAAACATTTGACATTATACTATTTATAAAGTTCCAGTTGATTTGATACCATTACTAATATTAATTTTTCTAATGAGGAACGGATTAAAGTGGCTTTGTGCTAGGAGAATATAACAAAAATGAGCTACTTGCAATAAAAATTTATCATCAGCAATTTCCTGATAGACGACAACCAAAAAGAGAAACTTTTGAAAGTATACTAAAACGGTTTCAACAGACTAGATACTTAGATTGTAAGAACGATTGTACTAATATGCAGATCCTCAGTGACACTAAGGATTACATTTAATTGCTATTTTCTTCACTTACAATAGTTTTTATTCGAGCAGATTTATCATAATCTAAGTGATCAGTCCGTTGAAACCGTTCTAGTATATTTTTAAACGTTTCTCTTCTTAGTTGTCGTCTATCAGGGAATTTCTGATGAAAAATTCTTATTGCTAGTAGCACATTTTTGTTATATTCCACTAGCACCAAAATCTTATTATTCAGTTTCTCATAAGAAAAATACATATTAGTAATGGTAACAAAGCAACTGGATCTATAAAAATAGTATAATGTCAAATTTTTAAGGAAATTTAGTGTCATAGCCGACTAGGTAGAATATTGTATGTTTTTATTAATATTTTGCGCACCAACAACTTTAATTAAGAATTTATTTGGATATTTCATGCAATAGTAATAAATTAAGGATCAGACTAGATTATGATGTATTTTCTTTTCCAAAAATTATTTTTATTAAATTTTTTCACAGCCACCTAATAATATTTCACTTAATTTTTCTTGCAATTAATATTTGGCTTAAAGAATCACGAATAACTTACAAATTAAAGCACTTAGGTATAGGGAATGCTTAAGAAATAAAATAGTACCATAAAATATCATTTCATTACAATACTTAAATACAGGGTGTTCCATTTAAGAAAACTCAGAAAATACTCATTCCGAGTTTCGACCCACCCTGTATACTAAAATTACACATTTCGCTGTACTGTTAATGTTTAACAATAGTATACTATATTGAAAATCGTTTGAACATAAAATAAAAATTTGATGTCAAATCACTAAAATTCTACAGGGTGTAGATTTTGCTACGAAATTAACAAAAAAACGTAATTAACTTTTAAACTACGGTCCTGACAATGATAATATACATCACGTTGTAAACCGCTGCGAAATTTATCAGTTTTTAAATGATAAAAACACAGTTTAAAATTATTTTGTTAGTTCCTCCACATTGTTATAGTTGAAACACCATGTAAACCTCGCAAACCTGACGTGAGTACCAAAAACCACATCATATTATATTTATATTAATAATAATATAACCTATAAAATATCCAAGAAATATAAATAGGACCAGTTTTGGGCCAAGATCCACACCGGTTTTTGAACCGGCGACAGGGCCGGCCTTGCAACGTCTCCAAAATTAATCAAACATGACTTCGAATAACACCATGAACACTACCCAAACTACATCTCACATCTCATATTCCAGTGTTGTTAACACGTTTAAACAACAAACAAAAGACGAAGCCATAGTTCTTTCTAGTATTGAAGGAACCAAAGTTCAAGAGTACATCATAGCCGTCGGTTCAATAGTTGGTCCACGTAACGTATATTTCGCTTCCAGAATAGCCAATAATAGAATATGTATATATCTCTCTTCTAAAAATATGGTTGATTCATTGCTGCATTCCCACAAATACGTCAATATAAAAGAAACTCAAGTAGAAATAAGAAGACTTATCACTCCAGCTCAAAGACTGATAATATCAAACGCTGGTCCTTCTGTTCCAACCACGTTAATTGAACAAGAACTACGTAAAATGGGTATAAACGCCGTCTCTAAAATGACTTTTCTTAGGGTAGGAATGCCTGAAAGCGAATACAGCCATGTCTTGAGTTTTAGAAGGCAAACATTTATCACACCTTTAGAAAATATGTCCATTCCCGATTCTTTCATGATCTCTCATGATAATACCACTTACAGACTATACCTTTCTATAGAAGGATTCAACTGTTCAAAATGCAAGACGATTGGTCACCAGGAAACAGAATGTCCTGACAATGCTAATACAATCACTTCTAATGCAACCACTTCTAATACAACCAATCTTGACTCAACCAATTCTAATACACCCACTTCTAATACAACAAATCCTGACCCAACCAATTCTAATCCAACCACTTCTAAAGCTCTTCCAGAAACCTCCCAAAACACACAATATATAACAAATCTACCTTATAACCAAACAGAACAAAAACCTTCTGACAAAGCCTTAATATCCACCTCTAACGATCACCCAGCATCTTCCCAAAACATATTAGATCAGATCCCAGACGTACAGGTCTCTAATAACCAATTAGAATCTACCATAGAAACTGACGACATGTCAAGACCTACAAATAATACAAATGAAACAAACACTTTAAAAATCCCAACATCATCAACTTCCAACAAGATCAGCAATCTTACTCCATTAGAAATAACACAACCTAAAATTATTCCAAACGTCACAAAACATCTAAAAAGGCTCATCTCATCGTCTCCAGAAATCAACGAAAATACCACACAGACCGATTCTCATATCTTCACTTCTCCAGTAACAAGGAAATCAAAGAAAAAAACAAAAACGTCTAAAAGAAATTCTCGAGATGAACTTTTACTTTCCCTAGAGACAATTAAAGACAAAATCGCAAACAGATCACCACCACTTGTCCTTAACTTCGACGAAATATGTGACTTTCTCGAAAACACCTTAAACGCAAAACATCCCGAAATAACCTCAAAAAACTATTCGAATGAAACAGCCGAATTAATTCAGATCCTTAATTTTGTTCACGCTTATACCCACAATTCAAAATTAAAAAATAATATAACTCGATTAAGAAAGAAACTAAGCCCCAATAATTTCTCTTCCACAGAAGAGACCGATGAAACACATTCTCAATCAGAACTCGAAAATGTCTAACCCCTATATATTACAGTGGAATATCAATGGGTTCTACACCCATTTAGAACAATTAAAACTTCTAATAAATGAAACATGCCCTAAGATCTTATGTCTTCAAGAAACTCATTTTAAGCAATCCAATATTAATCTTCAAAACTACCAATGTTTTCCAAAAAACAGAATAGCACAACAGGCAAGTGGCTGAGTAGCCATCTCTGTAAGAACAGACCTAGAAGCTAAGCCAATCACATTAAGAGTGTCCTCAATTTCAAAAAGAAGGAAGATCCCATAGAATCACAGACGATGACCTCAAGACAATCCTCACCAAAAAAGTTTCATCAGTGTTAACATATTTAAAAGACATCAAATTGTATAACTTTATTTAATGTAATATGTACTTTGTATTGTTATATCCACTAATAACCCTGCGCGGTTGATGTGGTTTTGTGTTTTAAATAAAAAAAAAAAAAAACTTTTAAACTACGTCGTATAATATTACAAAACCATATATTTTAAGAAATGAAACATCGAGGAGAATCCAAAAATGTAAAAATATACAGGGTGTTCTATTAAAAAAAACATAAGTTTGTGTCACCCTGTCAATACAGACGACCCTGTATATTTAAAAATATTTTTAAATTATGGTACTATGTGTGCCCCAACTTTTACCTAAATAACTTTTTTTCGTATCTCTTAAGACAAACGAGTAATTGGACTTTGTCACACTAATGCCCCACCCTGTATGTACATGTTATATTATAAAATTAAATAGAAATTCCGGTATTATTGTAAATAAAAATTAAATACCCATTTAGAGTTTTCCGGATAATAGTATCTACTAATTGTTACACGAGTGCGTATATCTATAGCAGCTTACTACTGACGAATGACGAATGGCAGTTTGTATAGACGGTTTAACTGTTTTTTGTGTGCATTCGAGATGGTACGTTAACTTCTCTGTTAAACCGGGTCCAGACACGTGTAATGAAACGCGAATTCTGCGTTTGGACGGCACTGCGAGTATTACATGTACCATTCGCGCTGGAGCTCGCCGGGACCCGGCGCCAGTCGGTTTTTTCGTGAACACAAAGGCGCTCGCAGTACCCGTTTGGACGACATTTGTGAAAGTTGTACCGTTTGGACGTGTGGCGAGCAATCACTTGACGAATCTACCTACTTATAACCAACAAAACCCCGGTATTTGGGATCCAAAAAATTTTTTCGAGAGTAAATAACTAATTCTGCTGTATGTATTTTAATAGGAAAATATGTACCTACATAAAATGCTTCATATCTACATATCGTATGCATTTCATGTTTATTAATAGATGCGTGCACAGAAAACGTAATTTGGTCTTTTAATAAAATAGGTTACATTGCTGTATCATTGACATGAAAAGGCCTAAAACCATATGAACATACAGGGTGGGGCATTAGTGTGACAAAGTCCAATTACTCGTTTGTCGTAAGAGATACGAAAAAAAGTTATTTAGGTAAAAGTTGGGGCACACATAGTACCATAATTTAAAAATATTTTCAAATATACAGGGTCGTCCGTATTGACAGGGTGACACAAACTTATGTTTTTTTTAATGGAACACCCTGTATATTTTTACATTTTTGGATTCTCCTCGATGTTTCCTTTCTTAAAATATATGGTTTTGTAATATTATACGAGGTAATTTAAAAGTTAATTACATTGTTTTGTTAATTTCGTAGCAAAATCTACACCCTGTAGAATTTTAGTGATTTGACATCAAATTTTTATTTTATGTTCAAACGATTTTTAATATAGTCTACTATTGTTAAACATTAACAGTATAGCGAAATGTTTAATTGAAGTATACAGGGTGGGTCGAAACTCGGAATAAGTATTTTCTGAGTTTTCTTAAATGGAACACCCTGTATTTAAGTATTGTAATGAAATGATATTTTATGGTACTTTTTTATTTCTTAAGCATTCCCTATACCTAAGTGCTTTAATTTGTAAGTTATTCGTGATTCTTTAAGCCAAACATTAATTGTAAGAAAAATTACGTGAAATTTTATTAGGTGGCTGTGAAAATATTTAATCAGAAATAATTTTTGGAAAAGAAAATACATCATAATCTAGTCTGATCCTTAATTTATTACTATTGAATGAAATATCCAAATAAATTCGTGGTTAAGTGTGTTGGTGCGCAAAATATTAATAAAAACATACAATATCCTACCTCGTCGGCTATGACACAATCAATTTCCTTAAAAATTTGACATTATACTATTTTTATAGATCCAGTTGCTTTGTTACCATTACTAATATGTATTTTTCTTATGAGAAACTGACTAATAAGATTTTGGTGCTAGTGGAATATAACAAAAATGTGCTACTAGCAATAAGAATTTTTCATTAGAAATTCCCTGATAGACGACAACTAAGAAGAGAAACGTTTAAAAATATACTAGAACGGTTTCAACGGACTGATCACTTAGATTATGATAAATCTGCTCGAATAAAAACTATTGTAAGTGAAGAAAACAGCAATTATATGTAATCCTTAGTGTCACTGAGGATCTGCATATTAGTACAATCGTTCTTACAATCTAAGTATCTAGTCTGTTGAAACCGTTTTAGTATACTTTCAAAAGTTTCTCTTTTTGGTTGTCGTCTATCAGGGAACTGCTGATGATAAATTTTTATTGCTAGTAGCTCATTTTTGTTATACTCTCCTAGCACAAAGCCATTTTAATCCGTTCCTCATTAGAAAAATTAATATTAGTAATGGTATCAAATCAACTGAAACTATATAAATAGTATAATGTCAAATGTTTAAGCAAATTTTGTGTCATAGCCAACTAGGCAGAATTTTGTATGTTTGATTCATATTTTAAGCACCAACAACCTTAACTACGAATGTATTTGGATATCTCATCCAATCTTAATAAATTAAGAATCAGGCTAGATTATTATGTATTTTTTTTTTTCGAAAAATTACTTTTGTTTGGATATTTTCACGGCTACCTAATGAAATTTTACGTAATTTTTGTTGCAATTAATGTTTGCTTACAGAATGACGAATAACTTACAAATTAAAGCTCTTAGGTATAGGGAATGCTTAAGAAATAAAAAAGTACCATAAAATATAATTTTATTACAATACTAAAATACCGGGTGTTCCATTTAAGAAAACTCAGAAAATACTCATTCCGAGTTTCGACCCACCCTGTATACTAAAATTAAACATTTCGCTATACTATTAATGATTAACAGTAGTAGACTATATTAAAAATCGTTTGAACATAAAATAAAAATTTGATGTCAAATCACTAAAATTCTACAGGGTGTAGATTTTGCTACGAAATTAACAAAAAAACGTAATTAACTTTTAAACTACCTCGTATAATATTACAAAACCATATATTTTAAGAAAGGAAACATCGAGGAGAATCCAAAAATGTAAAAATATGCAGGGTGTTCCATTAAAAAAAACATAAGTTTGTGTCACCCTGTCAATACGGACGACCCTGTATATTTGAAAATATTTTTAAATTATGGTACTATGTGTGGCCCAACTTTTACCTAAATAACTTTTTTTCGTATCTCTTACGACAAACGAGTAATTGGACTTTGTCACACTAATGCCCCACCCTGTATATAGTATGTACATCGTATGTACTATTATCATTATTATATTTATATTTAGTACATTTATTTCTACTAGCCACCAATGATCGGTTATTAGAATATCCCAGTTATAGTATTATTTTTGATTGGCACGAAGGCTATAAAACAGTATTGTACATATATAGTATGTACATCGTATGTACTATTATCTTTATTATAATTATATTTAGTACATTTATTTCTACTAACCACCAATGATCGGTTATTAGAATATCCCAGTTATAGTATAATTTTTTATTGGCACGAAGGCTATAAAACAATATTGCTACCTGAGAACTATTATAAATGAGCAGTGGAGCAATGTACAAATGTACAGGAAATAAAGTGCCGCATAGGAAAGGTAAGGACGGTGTTTAACGAAATGAGAGCCATCTTCAAAAGCCACAACATATCCCTAAATACAAAAATGAGACATTTGAGATGTTACGTTTTCGCTGTTTTATTGTACGGAGCGGAGGCATGGACGCTTACAGACACCACTATTAAAAAACTTAAAGAATTTGATATGTGGCTTTATAGATTACAGTATCTGGGATACGTTATGAGAAATCAGCACCGTTATTCCCTGCTGCAGTCCATATTGCAAAGTAAAGTCAAAGGTAAGCGAGGACCCTGTAGAAGGAGAATATCATGGCTGAGGAATTTGAGAACATGGTTAAAGAAAACCTCAAGGAACTGTTTCGAACCGCAGCGAGCAAGGTTATGATTGCCAATATGATTTCTTTCATCCGAAACGGATAGGAACCAGAAGAAGAAGAATATGAATCTCTTGTTGTCAAAAATCTTAATGTTAGTGCCAGTCTATCTTGTTGTGAAATTGCAGATTTCATGACAGTATCTTGTCTTAATATTTTAGATGCAATCTACCTAATAAATATTCAAAATCAGTAAGCGGCATCCGGGTAAAGTTTTAATATTGGCCACTCATTTGCTGAGATTTTAGTTCCTCAAGTAAACTAGATCTTTTCTGATACATATCAATTTTCCACCATTGACGCAACGAACTTTATTTCCGGTCTTCAGTTAGTAAATATATACAAATAAAAGCATTACCTACCTGCTGTCACGACATCCCTATTCGGCTGTTCGTAGCAACTGAGTGGAAACCAAGATTCTTTACGGCCCGCGATCGCAATGTGTCACAGAAAGAAGAATCATGTTTTTTAGAGCTTTTAGACTTCACTCGATTGCTTGAATAAAATAAATTTTTTCTTAATGTATTTTTATTATCCTTAGAAACTACCAAGATTAAAAATTTTAACATAATTTGGCAAAATCCGATCATTTTAGCAGTGGCTTAATATAATTTCATATATAGTGACATCGGCAACACTGCGAACTTAACTTAACGAACACATCACAGTCATCACAACACCACTGATATGTACTACGCTTAAAATGGCGACTCTGTACTTTTCAACTTCAAAGGCGGCATCAGGGAGTGTCCTTGCTGTTCGTTTATTATGCTGTGGTCTAGACTAGAACCTTCCTTATCGATATAAAAGAAGTGCGTCGACGTGTCACGTGAGTCAGTTGCGAAGTAGTGGTTGAGAAGGTATTGTACATTTGTTTGTGTCGTGCGTGTGCGATATCCATAATTGTGTCGAGTTCCATATTTGTTACGAATTCGGCATAATGTCACAAAAACGTAAAGTTGATAGTGAACGTAGAGTTTTTCAGTCTAAATGGGAAAATGCATATTTTTTCATAGAATGGAAAGGTAAACCACTGTGTTTGATTTGCAATCAAACAGTTGCTGTTTGTAAGGAGTTTAACTTGAAGAGACACTATGATACGAATCATAAATCAAAATTCGATTGTTACACTGAAAAAATAAGAATGGACAGATTGTCATCTTTAAAATCTAAACTTCAAGGTCAACAATCGATGTTTACTAAAGCTAATACTGAGAGCGAAGATGCCCTGAAATCAAGTTTTATTATTGCATTAGAAATCGCGAAGAGATCAAAACCTTTCACTGATGGTGATTTTATTAAAGACTGTATGTTGAAAGTTGCCGATGTTTCATTTCCATTTCAAAAGTCAATAATTCAAAATATTTCGCTGTCAAGAAACACTGTTGCTTCAAGAATAAATGATTTATCTCAAAATTTGGTTCTTCAACTGAAGGAGAAAATTAAGGAATTTACAAACTTTTCACTGGCTGTTGATGAGAGCACTGATACTGTTGATACAGCTCAACTTGCTGTTTTTATACGAGGTATTAACAGTAACTTTGAAATAACTGAAGAACTATTAAAGTGCGTTCCATTGACAGGTACTACAACAGCACATGATATTTATTCTGCATTGGAGCATTTGATGGCAGAATATGGACTCGATTGGAATATACTTAGCAGCACAACTACGGATGGCGCTCCTGCCATGGTTGGCCAACATTCGGGCGTTGTAACTAAATTAAAACAGAAAACATCAGGAAATTTTGTGGGATTTCACTGTATAATTCACCAGGAATCATTGGCATCCAAACATTTAAAAATGGACCATGTCATGCAACCTATAATTAAAATAGTAAATTTTATAAGGAGCAGAGGACTAAATCACCGACAGTTCAGGCAGTTTTTACAAGATTTGGACGAAAAGTTTTCTGATGTCCCTTATTTCACCGAAGTTCGTTGGCTCAGTCGAGGAGTAGTTTTAGAAAGATTTTTTGCATTACGTGACCCTATTCAAGCTTTCATGTTAGAAAAAGGCAACCCAATTGATTATGACAATGACTGGTGGGTTGATTGTGCCTTTTTGGTAGATATGAATAAACACTTGACTGATCTGAATGTAAAGTTACAGGGTAAAAATCTGATTGTCACTCAAATGTACTCATGTATTCAAGCCTTTGAAACAAAGTTGAGGCTGTGGGAAAATCAGGTAAAAAATCAAACTTTGGATCATTTCCCTCATTTAAAATCATTTGGCACAGTGGATCAAAAAAAATTGGATCAATATTCTCAACTTCTGCAAAATCTTATCACGGAATTCAACAATCGTTTTGAAGACTTCCACAAAATGAATGAAATGGAATTCCCAATTTTCAACAATCCATTCAATTTTGAAGCTTCACAGGCACCAGTTCATTTGCAAATGGAGTTGATAGATCTTCAATCGGACAGTATTTTGAAAGAAAAATTTAAAGAGGTTAACGCACTTACATTTTATACACAATATTTCAAGAGTTTGGATAACTACCCGGAATTAAAAAAGCATGCAGCACGCATTCTGTGCATGTTTGGTAGCACCTATTTATGTGAGCAGATGTTTTCCGTCATGAAAATAAATAAGAACAAACATCGCACAAGACTTACAAATGAACATCTCCAATCAATTCTTAAAATAAATACAACGAATATGATACCTGACATCAATGAGCTTGTCAAAAACAAGAGAAGTCAGGTATCTGGATCCTCGAGCTCAAAATAATTACCCTCTTTTATAACTTTGATATGATTTTTAACAACCGTATATTATAAGTATACTATTAAATAAAATGTTATAATAATTCAGTACATTTTTTTTTATTTGAATCTGGCCCGCCGACACATTCTGAATTTAATATATGGCCCTCTGCAAAATTGAGTTTGACACCCCTGCGTTAAACGATTCGTATGGACGTTCGTGTGACGTCCACACTGTTGATGCTAAATTACACGTAATCTTACATTACACGTTACACGTGTCTGGACCCGGCTTTAACTGTTCTCTAACTAACGTGTTTTGAGGTGCGGCTAAAGATACAGTTGTGCTCCCTACTTTGCGCATGCGTTAAAATATTTACAACGTTGTCATGTTGTTTACACATTGACATCGCCGGGAAATTCAAAATGCTAGCTCGTTTCAAGGAATCTATTATTTTGACAAATGACATAATATTTTTGTAATGTAAATATAAAAATAACCTATTAAAATAAAATTCTATTTTGTTTTACCCGTACCTGTAAAAGGGTATTAAGAAAATATAAGATCATTGAAAAGAGTAAAACGTTGAATTTAATTATTTTGTCAGTTAAAGAACATAACCATCATATAATATGGAAGTGCTATTTTAGGTTTAGAAGTTTTTAAATACTTTTGCATATTATGGGTATATAAAATGACACCATTGCCGAATCTTCAGACAGTAGTTGAAGTGCTGTATAATCAATCACAAATTGCCTCAAGAATTGTTACAGAAAGAATATTTTGTATTTTATGAAGAAAAGATTCCCCATATTAGTATGTGAAATGAGATGCAAGTTACCTTTTGTTTGAAGAATAATATCAGCTTGTATAATTTTACATAATATTGCAGTTGTTAATGAAAACATTGAAATACTGGAAAAGGAGGATGCTGTTATTTAATCGAACAAGCTGTGGCATTACCTACATTTTCAACCAGGAGCAAATCTAGTGTAACTAAATTTTGTGTGTGTTTGTTTTAAAAGATTATTCTCCATTTAACTCAAGCCTAAATGGTTCCCACATAACAATTTCTTGTTCTTGGTAGGTTCAATATTCTATATTCGATAAATAGACTATTGATTATGTATTTTAGAAAGGAACTACAACGTTAACGGGGTTTTATTGTTTCATATAGTCAAAGGACTTTTAAAGAGTGCTACCATTTAAAGGGGTGAATTAATCCCTAGGCACAGGACGAATTAGGGTGAGTTCTATGCACTTTTGGTACAAACACATCTGCAGGAGAATTGTTCCAAGTTAAATTGACTATCCAAACATCACATTTTAAAATAAAAAATATTTTTTTTTACAAAAATATATTCAAAAGAAAAGCAAGAAAAAAACACAAAGGATAGCAATTTTGCCTTTTGGCCCATAACTTTTTTCCAGGGGGATATAGGTATAGGCATCGCATCACAGAAAAAAACTTCCATCCTTACTCTTTAAAATGACGTTTAGTAGAAGTCTCTATGATTTATGATTTCCAAAATATGATTTTTCAATGTTCGCCACTCACAGCGATTTTGGCCGATTTTCCTTGTTACTTCTCAAACATTGTTCTGTAACTTTTTTCTACGTAGCTTTAGGTATATGCAATGTTACATTTAATAGGAAAAAAAGGTCAATTACCTTTAAAAAGTTTTATACTTTTAATGATTTTTGATATATTTTACGATTATTTTTAAATTTCTCATTATAACTTTTTTTATTGTATATGTAGGTCTTGTAGGTATATAATTGGTAGGTATATTATTGTCTAATAAAAAGCTTATTTTATTTACTTTAAAATGGTGTATCGTAAAAAATTCTGGGACTATTTTTAAACAAGATATTAAAATGTGACATATGTATACACATGCAATAAGTCGCACTAAGTTGGAACCATATGGAAAACTTTTTTTATTATTAACTTATGAAAAAAAATTATGATATAATATGCAATAATATTTTTCTAATTGAAAAAAATTTAAAATTTTTCTCAAATTACGGATATATATGTATACAGGGTGAGGCAGATAAAGGGCCTATTAGAAATATCTCGAGAACTAAAGGTAAGAGAATTATGAAAATTGGAATACAGGGGTTTTGAGGTATGAACTATTTAATGAAAATATTTTGGTCTCTTTACTACTTCCGGTTATACCGGAAGTTGATTGTAACTTCGTTTTTTCAAATGGGACACCCTGTATATTTTTACATTTTTGGATTCTGCTCGATGTCTTCTTTCTTAAAATATAGGTTTTGTAATATTATACAGGGTAGTTTAAAAGATAATTACGGTTTTTTTATAAGTTTTGTAGCAAACTTCACACCCTGTAGAATTGTACTGATTTGATATCAAAAACTTCATTTATGTTGAAGTGATTTTTAGTATAGTCTATTATTATTAAAAATTATTAATATAGCGAAATGTTTAATTTTAGTATACAGGGTTGGTCGAAACTCGGAATGAGTATTATCTGAGTTTTCTTAAATGGAACACCCTGTATTTTAGTATTGTAGTAAAATGATATTTTATAGTACTTTTTATTTCTTAAGCATTCCCTATACCTAACTGCTTTAATTTGTAAGTTATTCGTAGTTCTTTAAGCCTAACAATAATTGCAACAAAAATTACGTGAAATTTTATTAGGTTTGGCGTGAAAATATTCAATCACAAATAATTTTTCTAAAATAAACATATATTAATCGCGACTGACCCTTAATTTATTAATACTGGTTGATATATCAAAATACCTACGTAGTTAAGATTGTTGGTGTGTTTAATATTAATAAAAACACAATATTCTAGTTGGCTATGACTGACACTAAATATGCTTAAACATTTGTTTTGCTTAAGGCTTAAACATTCTACCATTTTTGAAGTTCCAGTTGTTTGCTACCATTGTTAATATAAATTTTTCTAATGAGGAACTGATTCAGATGTTTTTTTGTTCTAGGAGAGTATAACAAATAAAAATGTGCTACTAGCAATAAGAATTTATCATCAGCAATTCCATGATAGATGACAACCAAAAAGAGAAACTTTTCAAAATTTACTAGAGCGGTTTCAACGAACTGGAAATTTAGATTACGAGAAATCTGATCGAAGAAAAATTATTTTAAATGATTAAAATGAATTAAATGTTAGTGTCACTGAGAATCTGCATATTAGTATGAACGTTCTCGTAATCTAAGTGTCTAGTACGTCGAAACTACTCTAGTAAACTTTGAAAAGTTTCTCAACTAAACTTTGAAAAGTATTCTTCTTGGCTGTCGTCTATCAGGGAGTTGCAGATGATAAATTCTTACTGCTAGTAGTACATTTTTGTTATACTTACTCTCCTAGAACAAAAACTTTACTAATCAGTTCCCCATTACAAAAATTTATATTAGTATTGGTAACAAAGCAACTGGAACTATAAAAATAATATACATAATGTCTAATCTTTAATCAAGTTTAGTGTCCAAGCCATAGCCAACTGGGTAGAATATGGTTTGTTTTTATTAATATTTTATGCACCAACAATCTTAACAACGTAGGCATTTTGGTATCTCATCCAATATTAATAAATTAAGGATCATTCTAGATTAACATGTACTTATTTTCAGAAAAATATTTATGATTGAATATTTTCACGGCAAACCTAATAAAATTTCACGTAATTTTTGTTGAAATTAATGTTTGGCTTAAAGAACTACGAATACCTTACAAATTAAAGCAGTTAGGTATAGGGAATGCCTAAGAAATAAAAAAGTACTATAAAATATCACTTCATTACAATACTAAAATACAGGGTGTTCCATTTAAGAAAACTCAGATAATACTCATTCCGAGTTTCGACCAACCCTTTATACTAAAATTAAACATTTCGCTATATTCATAATTTTTAATAATAATAGACTATATTAAAAATCACTTTAACATAAATGGAGTTTTTGATATCAAATCAGTACAATTCTACAGGGTGTGAAGTTTGCTACAAAATTTATAAAAAACCGTGATTATCTTTTAAACTATCCTGTATAATATTACAAAACCTCATATTTTAAGAAAGAAGACATCAAGCAGAATCCAAAAATGTAAAAATATACAAGGTATATTTTTCAAATATATTTAAATATACATTTGAAAAAACGAAGTTACTATCAACTTCCGATATAACCGGAAGTAGTAAAGAGCCCAAAATATTTTCATTAAATAGTTCATACCTCAAAACCCCTGTCTTTCAATTTTCATGATTCTCTTACCTTCAGTTCTCGAGATATTTCTAATAGGCCCTTTATCTGCCTCACCCTATATATATATATATATATATATATATATATATATATATATATATATATATATATATATATATATATATATATATATATATATATATATATATATATATATATATATATATATAATATTTATATATATATATATACAGCGTGTCTACTTAAGTTGGAAACATATGGGAAACTTTTTTGTTATTGATTTTACGAAAAAAAGTTATTCTTTATAAAAAGTTCTGCATGCTCTTAAACCTAAGATTCAATCACCAGATATCAAATTTTTTCAATATTATACGAGGTATGTCAAAAAATATAAACTTCGTTCAAGAGTAAAGTACCTTTATTTCTCTCAATATCGAAAATTATTATTATGAAAAGTTGTTTGGAAATAAAAACTAAGATCAAATATGCAATCACATGCTTCTAATTGGAAAAAAATATTTTCCAAATTTTTCCCAAATTTATTGATACTAACTTCGTTTTTATTTATTACACATACGATAACTCTTTTATTATTACTTTTACGAAAAAAAGGTATTCTTTATAAAAAGCTCTGTATGTCCTAAGACCGAAGATGCAACCATCAGATATCACATTTTATTAATTTTATACGAGGTATGTCAAAAAATATGAATTTCACTCAAGAGTAAAGTACCTTTATTTTTTACAATATTGAAAAGCGTTATTAAAAAAGTTGTTTAGAATTAAAAACTATGTTTCAATATGCAATTACATCCTTCTAATTGAAATATTGTGAAATATAAAGGTACTATAATCTTGAGAGAATTTCATATTTTTTGACACACCTCGTATAAAATTAATAAAAGTTGATATATCATGGTTGTGTCTTAGGTTTTAGACCATGCAAAGCTTTTTATGAAGAATAACTTTTTTCGTAAAATGAATAATAAACGAGTTATCATATTTGTAATATTTAACAACGATGTTGGGTATCCATAAATTTGAGAAAAATTTTTGATTTCAATTAGAAGCATGTAATTGCATATTTGATTTTAGTTTTTAATTCCAAACAACTTTTTATCATAAGAATTTTCGATATTGAGAGAAATAAAGGTACTTTACCCTTGACCGAAATTATTATTTTTTGACATACCTCGTATAATATTGAGAAAACTTGATATCTGATTATTGAATCTTAGGTTTTGGGACATGCAGAACTTTTTATAAAGAATAACTTTTTTTCGTAAAATTAATATTAAAAAAGTTTCCCATATGTTTCCAACTTAAGTAGACACGCTGTATATATATATATATATATATATATATATATATATATATATATATATATATATATATAAAAATCTGTAGGAAATATCAGGTATGTGGTCTATAATAAAAAATCTTTATTTTTTCTAAAAACTCAATATTTCGCACATTTTTTTGATGGCTTCTTCAGGAGTATACTGTAACAACAATTTTAACAACTTACAAAGACGTACAAACTAGATTTTAAAATACTTACAGAAAGTTAAAAGATTTCACAAATAAATAACATTGACATTAAAATAAAAATGGTAACTGTCATATATTAAAATGCATCTTAAAATTAATATAAGGAAAGGTCTGATATATGACAGTTATATATCAGTTATATATGACAGTTATATATATATATATATATATATATATATATATATATATATATATATATATATATATATATATATATATGGATGTGTGAATTATTCGTAAGGGGATTTCTCCACATTCTCTATTTCATTTGATTGATATATATATATATATATATATATATATATATATATATATATATATATATATATAAAAAAGAAGAAATTTAATCTTTGCAGATAAGTTAAATAGTAAACTCTTAAATATTGGGGAAACCTGCAAGAAAGACTCTAATGAGTATCAATTGTTTCGCCGAACGTTTTCGCCAAAGAGAATTAATTTGGCTTCTTCAGGGCTGAAAGAGAAGAAATTATAATTAGCTACCATATATTACCTATTAAAAAACACTGGAGATCTTACCGTAACTTAGAATTGTAGAGTTAGGATGTTATAAAAAACTTAGCTAGTAACAACATAGTGGTTTTTTTTTTTTGTTACTGTTATAAAAAAGTTACTGTTAAAAATGTATGGTAGCTGTGAACTTGAGACGCAAAAGTGTACCCAAGGGTAACCGAAAAAACCCAATGCAACTACATTTTGAAGGAATTAATTCTTTGAGTTGTCGGCAATAACTAAATTTTTGATTGTTAAAAAGTTCACATGTGAGGTTCTGTTTTGCCAGAACGCATGCGCTGACATGTCAAAGTAGTTCTTATGATTCTTTATAATGTCGTTAAGGTTCATTGGTGTAACAAGATGAAATTAATTACCAGTTTAGGGTAATATTATTATTTAGATTTTTTCTTATTAAAAAATTGTTTTATATATTATATTGTTCATGTGATGTTATTCTAATATCTTATTGAGATGTATATAAGAAAAGCAAGGGAATGTTATCTTTTTTTAAAAATTAATGAAATTTATTATTTAAGTAGGTTAGTTATTAATGGATAAATCAGTCAAGTTGGTTCTCTGTGATGTTACATTTTTCTTGGTATCGGATTTAAGTAAGAAGTGGTATATATTGCTTAGATTCTTAATGTCACTCTTAACATTGATGGAAAAATCGTTAAGGAAAATATATGACATTTCAATGAACTCTCTTTTAGATTTATTGTTCTCACGGTGGAGAATTGTAGTGTTATTATAGTCCATGAGATGACCAGTGGAATGTACATGTTTGGCTAAAGCACAACGGTCTGGGTGAAGTCGAGAATCACTTTTGTGTAGTGTGATACGTGATTTCAATAATTGAGAGGTTTGGCCGATGTAAGAATTGTTGCAAGAGAGGCATGGAATGTTGTAGACAATGTTACTAAGCATATCTCTAGGTGTCTTATCTTTGATCTTAGAATAAAGATTATTAATTGTTAAGGCTGATCTACAAGCCACATTAAGTTTAATATTGTTATTGTTATTACCAAAGCTATTTTCAACACTTTTCAGAATCCTTGTTAACCCCGGAGTGATATCACTGAAGTATGGTAATGAAAAATATTTGTTTATAGGAGTATCAGAGACTGGGTTCCCACTTAAGACATCAGGATCAGCATTGTTAGTCGCGAAGGAAGGTGAAGTACCCTCGTTTTGGACAGTGTTAAACAAAATCTTATTTACTAGTGGTGTTGGATAGGCATTTGAAATGAAAAGTTTCTGTAGGATTTGTAGGTTTTTTGTATGAAAAGAAGGATCTGATAGTTTTATTACTCTATTTTTCATCTGTTTGACTAAATTGACTTTGGTAGAATTATTATGGTAAGAGTGGTAGTTAAGGTATCTACCAGAATGGGTCGGTTTTTGATACCAATCTATTTTAATGTTGTTATTTTCCCTGATCATCCTTATGTCGAGAAAGGGGACGGACCAATTACCATCTTCCCTCTCTATAGTGAACTGGATGTAGGGGTCATAACTATTGAAGGTGTTTAATAGTTCATCTACCTTGTCATTGGGTATAGCCAAGATGATATCATCAACATATTTTTTAATGAATGGAATTTGAAAGGATAATAAAGGAATGACAGAGTCTAACACATAATCCATAACGTAAGTTGCAATTATAGGAGAAATCTTTGCTCCCATAGGGGTACCGAAAGTTTGTTGATAGAATTTTCCATTAAATGAGAAGTAGGTGTTATTAAAGAGAAATTCGACGATGCTGATGAATCTGTCATAAGACATGGAACAACAACCTCTAATACGGTCCCAATTGACCTCTATTGATGTCAAACAAATTCCTAGATGTACGTTGCTGAATAAGGATACAACGTCAAGGCTAACGAGGACATAATTTGATGGTAGTATGTAACCATTATATTTATTTACCATCTCAAAAGAATCTTTAATGTAATACTGAATTTCATAATCATATGCATTAGTAAGGATGTCTGTAACAAAGGCCGATATATTTTCAGTGGGAGTTCCAATGGAAGCTACTATGGGACGAACCGATAGTGTTGGTTTGTGGATTTTTGGCAAAGCATAAAACTTTGCAATGTTCCCATTATAAGTTGTTAATTTTTTCCTAGTGTTACGGTCTATCTCATTGGAAGAAGCTAAGGATGCTATTAATGTATTGCATTTCCTTTGTAGAGAAGAAGAGGGATTGGATGTAAGTGACGTGTAAGATCTATCGTTTTCAATGAGAGAAGAACAAAGTTGTAAGTAGTGAGTTCTTTCCAAGATGACCGTAACATTGCCTTTGTCTGCTTTTGTCACCAAAAGCTCAGGATTGGATTTAAGAAATTTTCTAGTTTTAGTATATAAGTTATGAAAAAAAGTATTAGATGGTTTAGAAGTATTCAAAATGTGATTAGTGATAATGTTGGTGGTTCTTGACCGGATTAAGTTTTGCTCTAATTCAGATGGCAATGATGAAATTATGTATTCCAAATCTGCTAACAGTGTTTTTACTTGATAATCTTTTCCTAACTTTGGTTCGATGCTAAATTTATTTCCTAATGCCAAGAAACCTAGAACATCATCAGGAATAATTGAGGTAGATAAATTTTTTATCCATTTTGGATCAGTTTTAAGAACAGATTTGCAACAGGACTGATATAGTGAGTCAATTTTTTTGATATTGTCAGATTTAATTGAAAAAAATATTTTATTATATCTAATAGATTGAATATGTGAAAATTGCAGCCAATCATATTCTGAGGTTGATCTAATGATTTCTGTTTTTTGTTCAGTAAGTGACTTTTCTAACTGTTTGAGAACTCTATGATTGGTTGCAATCTCAACATTTAAAAGTTTGCTATCTAACCTGATAAGTTGTTGGCATCCCTGCAATTGAAAGAAACCATTTCTGTGTATATAGTTTTGAACAGAGGAGGTGGCATGAACAATGTGTTTTGGTGTTATACCTTTAGAACGACATGATAATAAAAAAAGTCTCCGATTCCTTTCTTTAGCTAGTCTGATATTAGTTTTCTATTATAGTCTGATATTAGTTTTTTTTTTATTATCATGTCGTTCTAAAGGTATAACACCAAAACACATTGTTCATGCCACCTCCTCTGTTCAAAACTATATACACAGAAATGGTTTCTTTCAATTGCAGGGATGCCAACAACTTATCAGGTTAGATAGCAAACTTTTAAATGTTGAGATTGCAACCAATCATAGAGTTCTCAAACAGTTAGAAAAGTCACTTACTGAACAAAAAACAGAAATCATTAGATCAACCTCAGAATATGATTGGCTGCAATTTTCACATATTCAATCTATTAGATATAATAAAATATTTTTTTCAATTAAATCTGACAATATCAAAAAAATTGACTCACTATATCAGTCCTGTTGCAAATCTGTTCTTAAAACTGATCCAAAATGGATAAAAAATTTATCTACCTCAATTATTCCTGATGATGTTCTAGGTTTCTTGGCATTAGGAAATAAATTTAGCATCGAACCAAAGTTAGGAAAAGATTATCAAGTAAAAACACTGTTAGCAGATTTGGAATACATAATTTCATCATTGCCATCTGAATTAGAGCAAAACTTAATCCGGTCAAGAACCACCAACATTATCACTAATCACATTTTGAATACTTCTAAACCATCTAATACTTTTTTTCATAACTTATATACTAAAACTAGAAAATTTCTTAAATCCAATCCTGAGCTTTTGGTGACAAAAGCAGACAAAGGCAATGTTACGGTCATCTTGGAAAGAACTCACTACTTACAACTTTGTTCTTCTCTCATTGAAAACGATAGATCTTACACGTCACTTACATCCAATCCCTCTTCTTCTCTACAAAGGAAATGCAATACATTAATAGCATCCTTAGCTTCTTCCAATGAGATAGACCGTAACACTAGGAAAAAATTAACAACTTATAATGGGAACATTGCAAAGTTTTATGCTTTGCCAAAAATCCACAAACCAACACTATCGGTTCGTCCCATAGTAGCTTCCATTGGAACTCCCACTGAAAATATATCGGCCTTTGTTACAGACATCCTTACTAATGCATATGATTATGAAATTCAGTATTACATTAAAGATTCTTTTGAGATGGTAAATAAATATAATGGTTACATACTACCATCAAATTATGTCCTCGTTAGCCTTGACGTTGTATCCTTATTCAGCAACGTACATCTAGGAATTTGTTTGACATCAATAGAGGTCAATTGGGACCGTATTAGAGGTTGTTGTTCCATGTCTTATGACAGATTCATCAGCATCGTCGAATTTCTCTTTAATAACACCTACTTCTCATTTAATGGAAAATTCTATCAACAAACTTTCGGTACCCCTATGGGAGCAAAGATTTCTCCTATAATTGCAACTTACGTTATGGATTATGTGTTAGACTCTGTCATTCCTTTATTATCCTTTCAAATTCCATTCATTAAAAAATATGTTGATGATATCATCTTGGCTATACCCAATGACAAGGTAGATGAACTATTAAACACCTTCAATAGTTATGACCCCTACATCCAGTTCACTATAGAGAGGGAAGATGGTAATTGGTCCGTCCCCTTTCTCGACATAAGGATGATCAGGGAAAATAACAACATTAAAATAGATTGGTATCAAAAACCGACCCATTCTGGTAGATACCTTAACTACCACTCTTACCATAATAATTCTACCAAAGTCAATTTAGTCAAACAGATGAAAAATAGAGTAATAAAACTATCAGATCCTTCTTTTCATACAAAAAACCTACAAATCCTACAGAAACTTTTCATTTCAAATGCCTATCCAACACCACTAGTAAATAAGATTTTGTTTAACACTGTCCAAAACGAGGGTACTTCACCTTCCTTCGCGACTAACAATGCTGATCCTGATGTCTTAAGTGGGAACCCAGTCTCTGATACTCCTATAAACAAATATTTTTTATTACCATACTTCAGTGATATCACTCCGGGGTTAACAAGGATTCTGAAAAGTGTTGAAAATAGCTTTGGTAATAACAATAACAATATTAAACTTAATGTGGCTTGTAGATCAGCCTTAACAATTAATAATCTTTATTCTAAGATCAAAGATAAGACACCTAGAGATATGCTTAGTAACATTGTCTACAACATTCCATGCCTCTCTTGCAACAATTCTTACATCGGCCAAACCTCTCAATTATTGAAATCACGTATCACACTACACAAAAGTGATTCTCGACTTCACCCAGACCGTTGTGCTTTAGCCAAACATGTACAGTCCACTGGTCATCTCATGGACTATAATAACACTACAATTCTCCACCGTGAGAACAATAAATCTAAAAGAGAGTTCATTGAAATGTCATATATTTTCCTTAACGATTTTTCCATCAATGTTAAGAGTGACATTAAGAATCTAAGCAATATATACCACTTCTTACTTAAATCCGATACCAAGAAAAATGTAACATCACAGAGAACCAACTTGACTGATTTATCCATTAATAACTAACCTACTTAAATAATAAATTTCATTAATTTTTAAAAAAAGATAACATTCCCTTGCTTTTCTTATATACATCTCAATAAGATATTAGAATAACATCACATGAACAATATAATATATAAAACAATTTTTTAATAAGAAAAAATCTAAATAATAATATTACCCTAAACTGGTAATTAATTTCATCTTGTTACACCAATGAACCTTAACGACATTATAAAGAATCATAAGAACTACTTTGACATGTCAGCGCATGCGTTCTGGCAAAACAGAACCTCACATGTGAACTTTTTAACAATCAAAAATTTAGTTATTGCCGACAACTCAAAGAATTAATTCCTTCAAAATGTAGTTGCATTGGGTTTTTTCGGTTACCCTTGGGTACACTTTTGCGTCTCAAGTTCACAGCTACCATACATTTTTAACAGTAACTTTTTTATAACAGTAACAAAAAAAAAAAAAAACCACTATGTTGTTACTAGCTAAGTTTTTTATAACATCCTAACTCTACAATTCTAAGTTACGGTAAGATCTCCAGTGTTTTTTAATAGGTAATATATGGTAGCTAATTATAATTTCTTCTCTTTCAGCCCTGAAGAAGCCAAATTAATTCTCTTTGGCGAAAACGTTCGGCGAAACAATTGATACTCATTAGAGTCTTTCTTGCAGGTTTCCCCAATATTTAAGAGTTTACTATATATATATATATATATATATATATATATATATATATATATATATATATATATATATATATATATATATATATATATATATATATATATATGTATATATATATATATATATATATATATATATATATATATATGTTCGGAAAGGTTTCCGCGGTTAATACAATGAAACTTAAAGCTAAAATCAATATCAACAAAAGAATTAATATTAAAATTAAACTCACCAGGCTTCCGGGTTGAACCGCGTCGTTGGTTTCTAGGCCGAGCTTTCGACGTCCTCTCTGACGTCATCTTCAGGGCTTCCGGGGTCTCAGTCTCCTGAGGCTCCAGACACTACACTCACTACTCACTACTTCACTACTCACTGCAATACTGTTGTTGCTGACGCTGGGGCGGTCATTTATACCGTGGACTGGTGTGACTGACGTGGCTGTCGATGACGTGGCGGAGTGGGAATTAGCGCGAAGACGATTTGGAGAGGCGCGAAGATTTTTGACGGCGGGAATTGTATTTGTAGATGGAGCGGAAGATGTTTTCTTTAGGAGGGGTCTCCAAGTCGAAGGTAAACGGATGCCGTCATCTCTTTTATTGAGACAATTTGGCCGTTTTTCGATTTCTATGGCTTCTCGGATAATTCTTTGTTTATAGAAGCGGATGGGGGCTATGGTTCTGGAGTGTTCAAAGTCAATTTTGTGACCTGTATGAAGATGGTGTTGGCCTAGGGCTGAAACTGAATCGGAATTGCGAACAGATCTGGAATGTTCATAAATCCTATTTTGGATTCTACGATTGGTTTGTCCTATGTAAGATCGGGGGCAGTCTGCACAAGGAATTTCATAAACTCCGTGTTGTTCATTTGGAATGTTGTCTTTGACGGATCGGACAAGAGATGAAAGTTTTTGTTGGGGGGTAAATACTGTTTTTATTCCTCGTGGTTTAAGAATTCTGTCGATTTTGTCAGTAACACCTTTGATATAGGGAAGAAAAGCTTTCGTATGATCAGGATCTGACTCTTTGGGTTGTGATTGAGCGGGAGATTGAAGTTTATGGATGCTCCTATCGATGTGATTTTCGCGGTAACCGTTTTGGATGAGGGCTTGTTTTAAAGAAGAGAGTTCAGTAGATCTACTTGCATCATCGGAAAGACGGATTGATCTGGAGACAAGAGTATTAATGACTGAATTAATTTGAGAAGGTGGGTGATGAGAGTTGCCATGCAAGTAGCGGTTGGTATGAGTGGGTTTTCGATAAACAGAGTGATGAAAACCTTGTGATTGGTTCTTCTTAATAAGAACGTCGAGAAACGGTAAGGATGAGTCAGTCTCCATCTCCATCGTGAACTGGATACTGGGATGTATACCATTCAGATGGGTCTGAAAAGACGCTAAAGCATCCCTGCCGTGGGGCCAAATGACGAATGTATCGTCAACATATCGTAGCCAACATGTGGGTTTGAGCGTAGATGTGGATAGTGCTCGGGTCTCAAAATCTTCCATAAAGATATTAGCAATTACTGGAGAGAGTGGTGAGCCCATTGGGGCACCATTTATTTGTCTGTAGAATTGATTTTGGAAGATGAAATAAGTGTTGGACATGCAATGTTTAATGAGAGATAAGTGGTCTTGCTGGATACTGTGTTTCGTTTCCAGAATATTTAGGGTGTCATCTATAGGAATGTTAGTAAAAAGTGAAACGATGTCGAAACTTACTAGAATGTCTGAGGGTGAGATAGGATATTGTTTGAGAAGTTCGATGAAATGAAAAGAATTTTTGACGAAAGATGAGGCAACCTTTCGCCGAAAATGCCTCATCTTTCGTCAAAAATTCTTTTCATTTCATCGAACTTCTCAAACAATATCCTATCTCACCCTCAGACATTCTAGTAAGTTTCGACATCGTTTCACTTTTTACTAACATTCCTATAGATGACACCCTAAATATTCTGGAAACGAAACACAGTATCCAGCAAGACCACTTATCTCTCATTAAACATTGCATGTCCAACACTTATTTCATCTTCCAAAATCAATTCTACAGACAAATAAATGGTGCCCCAATGGGCTCACCACTCTCTCCAGTAATTGCTAATATCTTTATGGAAGATTTTGAGACCCGAGCACTATCCACATCTACGCTCAAACCCACATGTTGGCTACGATATGTTGACGATACATTCGTCATTTGGCCCCACGGCAGGGATGCTTTAGCGTCTTTTCAGACCCATCTGAATGGTATACATCCCAGTATCCAGTTCACGATGGAGATGGAGACTGACTCATCCTTACCGTTTCTCGACGTTCTTATTAAGAAGAACCAATCACAAGGTTTTCATCACTCTGTTTATCGAAAACCCACTCATACCAACCGCTACTTGCATGGCAACTCTCATCACCCACCTTCTCAAATTAATTCAGTCATTAATACTCTTGTCTCCAGATCAATCCGTCTTTCCGATGATGCAAGTAGATCTACTGAACTCTCTTCTTTAAAACAAGCCCTCATCCAAAACGGTTACCGCGAAAATCACATCGATAGGAGCATCCATAAACTTCAATCTCCCGCTCAATCACAACCCAAAGAGTCAGATCCTGATCATACGAAAGCTTTTCTTCCCTATATCAAAGGTGTTACTGACAAAATCGACAGAATTCTTAAACCACGAGGAATAAAAACAGTATTTACCCCCCAACAAAAACTTTCATCTCTTGTCCGATCCGTCAAAGACAACATTCCAAATGAACAACACGGAGTTTATGAAATTCCTTGTGCAGACTGCCCCCGATCTTACATAGGACAAACCAATCGTAGAATCCAAAATAGGATTTATGAACATTCCAGATCTGTTCGCAATTCCGATTCAGTTTCAGCCCTAGGCCAACACCATCTTCATACAGGTCACAAAATTGACTTTGAACACTCCAGAACCATAGCCCCCATCCGCTTCTATAAACAAAGAATTATCCGAGAAGCCATAGAAATCGAAAAACGGCCAAATTGTCTCAATAAAAGAGATGACGGCATCCGTTTACCTTCGACTTGGAGACCCCTCCTAAAGAAAACATCTTCCGCTCCATCTACAAATACAATTCCCGCCGTCAAAAATCTTCGCGCCTCTCCAAATCGTCTTCGCGCTAATTCCCACTCCGCCACGTCATCGACAGCCACGTCAGTCACACCAGTCCACGGTATAAATGACCGCCCCAGCGTCAGCAACAACAGTATTGCAGTGAGTAGTGAAGTAGTGAGTAGTGAGTGTAGTGTCTGGAGCCTCAGGAGACTGAGACCCCGGAAGCCCTGAAGATGACGTCAGAGAGGACGTCGAAAGCTCGGCCTAGAAACCAACGACGCGGTTCAACCCGGAAGCCTGGTGAGTTTAATTTTAATATTAATTCTTTTGTTGATATTGATTTTAGCTTTAAGTTTCATATATATATATATATATATATATATAAAACAGATGAAATAGAGAATGTGGAAAAATCCCCTTACGAACAATTCACACATCCACATTTCAAGGATCTACATCTCATGTTTATATATATATATATATATATATATATATATATATATATATATTGTTATATTTCTATTTGATCTGAAAATTAAATTTTGATAATTATAAACAAAATTTAATTTAATATAAAATATTTTCAATTTTCTCAACCACGGGCATATAAATTTAGAACAACCTGTATACAACAAATTGTTATATTTAATTTTAAGAAGTGATTAAAAGAAGCTTACGGAACTCGGGACAATGCGCCGAGAATAAACAAAGTGAATGGCGCGTATCATTATCGTTGTTCGCGGAAGGTTCGATCATTAGCCTATGCTAAATAAGACTCAGTTGAAGTAGATAATAGGTCATTAAATTTTGTAAATAGTATAAAGTAATTTTAGAATGGGAATTAACTATTTTCTTTGAAATCCATTAAGCATATTTAGAAAGATGAAAAATTGGTTTTGAGGAAGACTGCGAATGAGAGTTGGTGGTGGAAGGTTGATTTGTGAATCTGGAAGGGATATTTAGAAAGTAGGGGAATGAATGAAAAGATAGATCAGAATGTTTTGAGCTGTGGAGAAGTGAAGTCCAGTAGTAGACGGTAGTGTACGGAGAGTGAGAAAGCCGGTGTAGTTCCGTGAGTGTGGAGATCTATCGTGGAACGAGAGGTAGGCCAGGTTGAGAGTAAAGAACCTCCTTGAGCCAAGAGTGTCCCGGTAGCTGATTGCAGTTTCGAAAAAGGTAGAACACAGCATCACGACAGAAGCAGGAACGAGAGCTACACGAGCTAATCTTCAAAGGAGAACATTACTGAAAGCCAGGATGAGGTTTTGATCGCAGCCAAGGATAGCAGGAAAGGGGTCTTGTGTGAAGACATTATCAGTTCACCAGAAAAAGGTCAGTCTCATTTGTTTGGACATGAATGTATGGGTTTTTCGTATTAAATACCACATTATAAATTGAAGAACATAATCAATAATATCAGAAAAGCTTCATCAAACTTAAATAGAATTGTTGCTAATAAATCCTAATAGTTAAAGGTTAATAAAAACTTTCAATTGGAAACCAAAAGGAAATAAGATTCCCATTTGTAAATGTTATGTTTAAGAATAATAAGATCTAGCACATATTAAGCAGTGATTGCCATTTAAATAAAATAAACAATATTTGGATTATAATTGTAACCCATATGTGTGTATTATTTTACTCTTTTCTTTCCTATCCCGATTAGGAACCATTGAGAAATACTGAGAAGCCACGTAAGTAAGTAATTAATTTTATAATTCGCCCTGAGATTGAAAACATATTGATATGTGATCTGGTTACTTAATTAAATTATTATTAATGCATTGATTAAATTAAATGACAAATAAGAATATTATCTCATATCAATAATCAAGATCACATCAACTGTCGTCCAACGTGGAAAGCATTGAAAAGTATTTCTAGTGGCAAATTTGAAGGATAGAAAGAGTAAAGCCGGTATTTGAAAATTTATATGCCTGTGGTAAAAAGTGAGATACTTACATTTGATAACATAAAATTTTAGATCTCTTTAGGTACAAATTTTACATGACTGATTTAATATTTTATTTTACGATATTTACATTTCATATATTTATTGACAATTTATAATATTTGGGTGAGAAAAAGTCGTCTTGGTAACATACTAGTAAAATTTCATATTTGGCGGGGACAGTACTTCTTGAAAACAAATGTCTGTGACAAGAAGCCAAAGCAAAGACAACAAAAAACAAAAAGAACATTCAAATCAAGAGAATAATTCAGACCAAGAAGATATTTTAGACAAGACAATCATGGCATCAGAACAGCAAGAATTATCAGGAATAGATAAATTATTACAAATGATGCAACTCCAGTCACAAAGAATGGAACAGAAAATGGATGAAACACAACAAAAACTGGATGACAATCAAAGAGAAACAAAACAAGCAATGGATGAAGCAAAAAGGACAATGGATAAAAATCAGGAAGAAACATCAAAGAAAATGGATAAAGTGGAGAAAAAAATGGATGACAATCAACAGGAAACAAAACAAGCCATAGAAGAAAACAACAGAAATATAGAGAGTATTAAGAAGGAAATGGTTAAAAAATAGAGGAGATTGCAGAAAAGAGCGAGAAACAGGAGTTAGAGATTAAAGAAATCAAAATCAAAATAAAGGAGATAACGAATTGCCAGCAAAAGGAAATAGAAAATTTGGAAAACAAGTTGGAAAACGCTATTAAAGCAGACATAGAAGAAGTGGAAAGAAAGATTGCGGAAATCAATATTCAACAAAATGTCGGAGAAAGAAGAGAAATGGTTATACATAGCACAGATGACGTGAAGATAAGGTTTGGCGGGGATGTAAGAAGATTACACCCAGTGCCGTTCATAAATAGCCTGAAAAAGAAAATACAGCACATCGGAAATTTCGAAACAGCAAAAGAAACTATCAGAAACCATCTCAAATATGAAGCAAGCCTATGGTTCGATAGCAAAGAAGAAGAATTCGGCAATTGGCAACAATTTGAACAAAAATTTTTGAATTATTTCAGGGGAAAGGTCCAACAATTGGAAATTAACAAGGAATTGCAAAATGGGAAATACAATGATAGGATGGGTGTATCAGAAAGGACATATGCTTTGCAAATTTACAATAATGCAAAACATTTACAATATAATTACTCATCGGAACAATTAGTCGAACTGATTGCAAGACATTTCGAGGAAACGCTGGAAGACCATATCACATTGCAAAACTACAAAGACATAGATAGTTTATGCCAATTCCTACAAATAAGAGAATCACGTTTAAGAGAAAGAAAATCAAGAAGGTCGCGAGAAGATTACAGGCCCCGAGAAACACAGGATTACAGAGATAGAAATCAAAATAGGAGGGACTATACAAGACGAGATTTTAATCCCAGAAGGGAAAACGAAAATAGAGACAACGGAAGAGGAAATTATGAACAAAGAAATAGGCAATGGAATGAGGACAGAAATCGAGAATACCAGAGTAGAAACATCACACGCTCAAATCAAGAAAACAGAAATAATGGTAGACAAAATGAACAGGGATATCGAGAAAACCGAAACAGATCCGACAGACCAAGAGAAAATAGAAGAGAAGTAAATAATACCCAGACAGATGAATATGACGGAGAGAGACATTATGACGAAAATATAAACAACGATGAGCAACCGGCGTCTTTTCACGACGGCGCTCACTAAAAACCAAAAATCAAACAGGAATCTTTTGTCAACCCAAGGAGTTTATTAAATTGGCAGGAAACAACGAAAAGAAAAATGGAGTTAATTTAAAATTTGTGGATGGATTTATCAACGAGAAACCAATTAAAATTATGATAGACACTGGATCTGAAATAACATTGGTCAACAGAAAACTAATAGAATAAGTTAACTTAACAAATTTAATTTACAAAATACCTAGGGTAACTTTAGTGGGCGCAAACAAACGGACATTGGCAACTATAAATGAAGGCATACGAGTAATGGTACGACTGGGTAAGAAGATGTATGCACTACAATGTGTAATAATGCCAAACATGTCACATGACATGATAGTAGGAGTTGACGAATTGGCAGAAAAACATGTAGTGATAGATTTGAAAAATAATACGATGAATCTAACAGAAGAAAAAGAAGAAGAACAGGACAAGGAACAGGAGAAACAAAATACGGACGAATCAGGTAAAGAACAAACAGTGGAAATGAATTTGGCAACGAAGCAAGGACAAAGAAGAAAAGGGAGAAAAAGTCAGAAAAAGACAAAAGAAAATGAAACATGTGGCTCCTCAAAAGAAGAGTTGAGCCCAGAAGAAGAAAAATTGAGAGTATCAAAAGCAAAAGAAAACTGGGATTCCTCAAAAGAAGAGATGAGCTCAGGAGAAGAAGAAATAAAGCTAACAAATGAAAGCGAAAAAGATATGATCGAAACAGTGGCATTTGAAGAGGAGGCATATGAAAACGAGGATGCAGAATGCACGGTAAAAGTATGTGAAAAATCTGAGGAAAAAGACAGAAGATTGATATGGGAAAAAGGGAAAGACAACATAATAGCCGACACTCTAACACAGGATGAGGACACTGAAAATAAGGAAACAATTAATCTACAGGTGGGACTAATTAGAGTAATACAAGAAGAAGGGGTATAAGACGTAGATTAAAGTAAGGAAATATACAGGGAGTTGGTTTTGCCTCGAGAAAATTTATTTAAAAATGCAGATAAATTTTATCGAATACAAGGCGGGGATTTGTTATATTTCTATTTGATCTGAAAATTAAATTTTGATAATTATAAACAAAATTCAATTTAATATAAAATATTTTCAATTTTCTCAACCACGGGCATATAAATTTAGAACAACCTGTATACAACAAATTGTTATATTTAATTTTAAGAAGTGATTAAAAGAAGCTTACGGAACTCGGGACAATGCGGCGAGAATAAACAAAGTGAATGGCGCGTATCATTATCGTTGTTCGCGGAAGGTTCGATCATTAGCCTATGCTAAATAAGACTCAGTTGAAGTAGATAATAGGTCATTAAATTTTGTAAATAGTAGAAAGTAATTTTAGAATGGGAATTAACTATTTTCTTTGAAATCCATTAAGCATATTTAGAAAGATTAAAAATTGGTTTTGAGGAAGACTGCGAATGAGAGTTGGTGGTGGAAGGTTGATTTGTGAATCTGGAAGGGATATTTAGAAAGTAGGGGAATGAATGAAAAGATAGATCACAATGTTTTGAGCTGTGGAGAAGTGAAGTCCAGTAGTAGACGGTAGTGTACGGAGAGTGAGAAAGCCGGTGTAGTTCCGTGAGTGTGGAGATCTATCGTGGAACGAGAGGTAGGCCAGGTTGAGAGTAAAGAACCTCCTTGAGCCAAGAGTGTCCCGGTAGCTGATTGCAGTTTCGAAAAAGGTAGAACACAGCATCACGACAGAAGCAGAAACGAGAGCTATACGAGCTAATCTTCAAAGGAGAACATTACTGAAAGCCAGGACGAGGTTTTGATCGCAGCCAAGGATAGCAGGAAACGGGTCTTGTGTGAAGACATTATCAGTTCACCAGAAAAAGGTCAGTCTCATTTGTTTGGACATGAATGTATGGGTTTTTCGTATTAAATACCACATTATAAATTGAAGAACATAATCAATAATATCAGAAAAGCTTCATCAAACTTAAATAGAATTGTTGCTAATAAATCCTAATACTTAAAGGTTAATAAAAACTTTCAATTGGAAACCAAAAGGAAATAAGATTCCCATTTGTAAATGTTATGTTTAAGAATAATAAGATCTAGCACATATTAAGCAGTGATTGCCATTTAAATAAAATAAACAATATTTGGATTATAATTGTAACCCATATGTGTGTATTATTTTACTCTTTTCTTTCCTATCCCGATTAGGAACCATTGAGAAATACTGAGAAGCCACGTAAGTAAGTAATTAATTTTATAATTCGCCCTGAGATTGAAAACATATTGATATGTGATCTGGTTACTTAATTAAATTATTATTAATGCATTGATTAAATTAAATGACAAATAAGAATATTATCTCATATCAATAATCAAGATCACATCAATATATATATATATATATATATATATATATATATATATATATATATATATATATATATATATACCGGGTGGTGAATTGGAACACGGGCCATAGGAAACTCAATGTAAAATTCTAAACTTTTGAATTAATGCTTCCCTAATTATTTTACATCAAAAGTCATAAGAAACTATTTGTAGAGAATTGAAATCTGTATTGAAAACAACTGTTAATATTGTTCTACGAATAATAATTATTCAAAATTTTGTAAAAATATAATACAATTTCCAGAGAAATACGCCAAAGTTACGCAACACACAGTGCAATAATGTGTATAAAATTGCATTCGGTGACAATGAATTTATTATATTAACAATTTGAACTGTCAATTTCTTTATTTATTTTATCATTTATTGTTTAAAACACAATAAAGTTGATCAGAATATCTCAGTTAAGGAGAAAGTATTAATAATAAAGATATTTTCTTCAGTCAATAGTGTTTGCACTGTCAGTTAAATAGTAACGTGTGGCCTAATATGCCCACACATACCTACTGCTGTAAATACATTATATTTTTCAAAATTTTGGAATGTGTTTAAATCGTAGAACAATTGTAACTTCGGTTTTTAATGCAGATTTCAGTCCTCTACAAATAACTTCTCATGACATTTGATGTAACTTAATTAGGGAAGCAGGAATTCAACAGTTTAAAATTTTACATTGAGTTTCCTATGGCCCGTTTTCCGATTCACCACCCTGTATATATAGTGGTTTGAAGTTTCAGTATATACATTTTATATATATATATATATATATATATATATATATATATATATATATATATATATATAGTTAACAGGTATATAATATTTGCTGAACAGTTAGGAAACAAGGCTGAAATATTGGGGTAGCAGCAATCTCAAAGAAAACTCTTTATAATAGTTCCAAGCTTTCGAAAATGTTTATTTTCATCATCAGGGAAAATTATTTGAGGATGTTGAGCCTAGTTGTTAAACACTGACATATAAAACGAAATTTTGTCCTGGTACAAATCGTATATAAAAATTAAAATTAAAAACTATATATAAAAAATTGTTCTAAAAATCGAGTATAAATTGAAAAATGGTAAAATATTTTAAAAAATGATGTATGTCAAATGGCCATTTGACATACATCATTTTTTAAAATGTTTTACCATTTTTCAATTTATACTCGATTTTTAGAACAATTTTTTATATATAGTTTTTAATTTTAATTTTTATATACGATTTGTACCAGGACAAAATTTCGTTTTATATGTCAGTGTTTAACAACTAGGCTCAACATCCTCAAATAATTTTCCCTGATGATGAAAATAAACATTTTCGAAAGCTTGGAACTATTATAAAGAGTTTTCTTTGAGATTGCTGCTACCCCAATATTTCAGCCTTGTTTTATATATATATATATATATATATATATATATATATATATATATATATATATATATATATATATCTTTAATATATCACAGTTACAATTTTTATTTTAATGTCAATGTTATGTATTTGTGAAATCTTTTAACTTTCTGTAAGTATTTTAAAATCTAGTTTGTACGTCTTTGTAAGTTGTTAAAATTGTTGTTACAGTATAGTCCTGAAGAAGCCATCAAAAAAAATGTGCGAAATATTGAGTTTTTAGAAAAAATTAAGATTTTTTATTATAGACCACATACCTGATATTTCCTACAGATTTATTTATTGTTTTTGGTCGAAATAATCACTTGTATTACTATTAATATGTAGTGACTGTTAATATGTAATACAAAATGAATCATTTTGGGGAATGCAGTCAATGTGTTTTGGGCTGATTAGAAGTGAAACACTTTGAACTTTTGTCGCGCTTTCGGAAAATTTATTTCCTTTATCAAGACAATCTAAAAATACAAATGTTTAAATTTAGATGAAAACTAGAAAAATAAAAAACTTACTGCTCGTGGTTTACAAAATAACTAACATACTTATAAAAATCATAAAAATTCTTTCTAAAAAATATATAAATTGTAAACGTAAATTAATTTTGAAATATGTCAAAAGGACATTAATCAAATGTAGTTAGACTACTTTAATAACTCGATAGATTGGGAAAGAAGTTAGTTAACAGTGTATAAAATAATGATATAAAGATGTAAGCAAATTTGAAGTTATTTGCTTACATCTTTATATCATTATTTTATACACTGTTAACTAACTTCTTTCCCAATCTATCGAGTTATTAAAGTAGTCTAACTACATTTGATTAATGTCCTTTTGACATATTTCAAAATTAATTTACGTTTACAATTTATATATTTTTTAGAAAGAATTTTTATGTTTTTTATAAGTATGTTAGTTATTTTGTAAACCACGAGCAGTAAGTTTTTTATTTTTCTAGTTTTCATCTAAATTTAAACATTTGTATTTTTAGATTGTCTTGATAAAGGAAATAAATTGTCCGAAAGCTCGACAAAAGTTCAAAGTGTTTCACTTCTAATCAGCCCAAAGCACATTGACTGCATTCCCCAAAATTATTGATTTTATATATATATATATATATATATATATATATATACATATATATATATATATATATATATATATATATATATATATATATATATATATATATATATATAAAACAATTTTGATTTTCGGTGGGTTGGAGTCAATAAAAGGGCTACTAGAAGACTATTTTTTAATTACTCAAGCTTTCGAATGTGTTTACATTCATTTTCAAGAGCTAAAAAGTAACTGATAAAGTGGAACAAAGATCATGTAAAAATACAACTTACCAGATAAATCTAGATTGGTAATGAAACTTGCTTACATAAATAAATACAAATAAGAGAAAAAATGTTAATAATCATCAAATGAATTCTTCCCAGACTGAATATTACAAAATAACTGCCAAAAGATTTAAATTTTTTGAATTTTGAATTTGAAATATAGATATTAAAATGAATTTTCAAAATTTTTAAGTCAATGTCAGCGAAAAAGTATGTCAAACATCGACAAGTAGCTAAAATTGGGATATATTTAACTGTATTACTGACATGATAATTTATTAAAAAAAAAGATGTAAATAAGTAGAAGAAAAGAAAAAAAAAATTAAAAATTATTTTCGTAGTTTACAAAAGCACAAATGAATGTAACAGGATACGAAAAAAAAATTTTTACATGTTATGGTGCTATGAATAAATTATTATAAAGAAATTATGTAGTTATAAATTTTACTTAAATTCTGAATTTCTGATCTTTTATTTAAACTATGATCACTTCTGCTTATAGATACCATTTCTAAGAAAGCCCTTTTGAATTTATTATCTTCATTGCACAAAATTTGAATGTTGTCAAAGTCCATTACATGGTCTTTTTTAATCACATGTTCTGCCAAAGCACATGACGGTTTTTTTATTCTGCAATCGCTTTTGTGAGAAATAACGCGATTGGACAAATTCCTCCCAGTCTCGCCAATATATACAGCCTCACATTGAGTACAATTAATTCTGTATACTACATTAATTTTCTCTAATTTATCTATGGGATATTTTGTCTTAGAATACAGAGATGAAATAGTTTTGATGTTTTTCGTTGTTATTTTTATATTGTCAATGGCCTTTAAAATTTTAGTTAACTTAGGTGTTAATGATGGTATGTAGGGGAGTGAATGATAATAGATGACTTGATTAACAGAAGCAGAGTTTTGAGATCTCACAACAGATGGTGTCAGATTATTAACATGAACCATGTTGGAAAAAAGCATCCTGTGTAGCATGTGTGGAGGATAAGAGTTCTCAATTAAAATGGTTTTTAATACTAGAAGATCTTCTTGCAGGTAATCTGGATGAGATAGTCTTGTGACACGTTTTTTTAAACCAGTTATAAGGTTCATTTTCATTTTGTTGGGATGATGTGAGTAATAACTTATAAACCTATTACTACAAATGGGTTTTCTGAACCATCTAGTTTTTAAAACATTGTTTATAGTTCTAACAATTCTCATGTCAAGAAATGGTAGAGAATTATCAACCTCTTCCTCAACTGTGAATTTTATGTGTTCATTATGGCTGTTAAAAATGTTGATGGTTTCATAAATTTTATCTATGGGAAGTGCTAAAACCAAATCATCCACATATCTCTTAATGAAAGGAATAAAAAAATTGCAATTATTAACGCAATCAATAATGACATCATATAATGGTTTTAGCACTTCCCATAGATAAAATTTATGAAACCATCAACATTTTTAACAGCCATAATGAACACATAAAATTCACAGTTGAGGAAGAGGTTGATAATTCTCTACCATTTCTTGACATGAGAATTGTTAGAACTATAAACAATGTTTTAAAAACTAGATGGTTCAGAAAACCCATTTGTAGTAATAGGTTTATAAGTTATTACTCACATCATCCCAACAAAATGAAAATGAACCTTATAACTGGTTTAAAAAAACGTATCACAAGACTATCTCATCCAGATTACCTGCAAGAAGATCTTCTAGTATTAAAAACCATTTTAATTGAGAACTCTTATCCTCCACACATGCTACACAGGATGCTTTTTTCCAACATGGTTCATGTTAATAATCTGACACCATCTGTTGTGAGATCTCAAAACTCTGCTTCTGTTAATCAAGTCATCTATTATCATTCACTCCCCTACATACCATCATTAACACCTAAGTTAACTAAAATTTTAAAGGCCATTGACAATATAAAAATAACAACGAAAAACATCAAAACTATTTCATCTCTGTATTCTAAGACAAAATATCCCATAGATAAATTAGAGAAAATTAATGTAGTATACAGAATTAATTGTACTCAATGTGAGGCTGTATATATTGGCGAGACTGGGAGGAATTTGTCCAATCGCGTTATTTCTCACAAAAGCGATTGCAGAATAAAAAAACCGTCATGTGCTTTGGCAGAACATGTGATTGAAAAAGACCATGTAATGGACTTTGACAACATTCAAATTTTGTGCAATGAAGATAATAAATTCAAAAGGGCTTTCTTAGAAATGGTATCTATAAGCAGAAGTGATCATAGTTTAAATAAAAGATCAGAAATTCAGAATTTAAGTAAAATTTATAACTACATAATTTCTTTATAATAATTTATTCATAGCACCATAACATGTAAAAATTTTTTTTTCGTATCCTGTTACATTCATTTGTGCTTTTGTAAACTACGAAAATAATTTTTAATTTTTTTTTTCTTTTCTTCTACTTATTTACATCTTTTTTTTTAATAAATTATCATGTCAGTAATACAGTTAAATATATCCCAATTTTAGCTACTTGTCGATGTTTGACATACTTTTTCGCTGACATTGACTTAAAAATTTTGAAAATTCATTTTAATATCTATATTTCAAATTCAAAATTCAAAAAATTTAAATCTTTTGGCAGTTATTTTGTAATATTCAGTCTGGGAAGAATTCATTTGATGATTATTAACATTTTTTCTCTTATTTGTATTTATTTATGTAAGCAAGTTTCATTACCAATCTAGATTTATCTGGTAAGTTGTATTTTTACATGATCTTTGTTCCACTTTATCAGTTACTTTTTAGCTCTTGAAAATGAATGTAAACACATTCGAAAGCTTGAGTAATTAAAAAATAGTCTTCTAGTAGCCCTTTTATTGACTCCAACCCACCGAAAATCAAAATTGTTTTATCCAAACAAGTCAACAAAGTACTTCTTTTTTATATATATATATATATATATATATATATATATATATATATATATATATATATATATATATATATACATATATATATATATATATATATATATATATATATATATATATATATATATAAATATATATATATATGTAACTCGTAAAGTTTGGGGACAGTATCGGTTACTTAATGGTGAGTTTGAGGACATTAGTCAAGTTTGGGGACCGTCCTCAAACTTTTGTTTTGGGAAACGGTTAGTTTGAGGACATGTCCCCAAACTGTTGTGCCTATTGACTATTGGTGATTTTGAGGACATATCTGACAACAGTAATGTTTTTAGAGTATGTAAGCTCTCACGGCTGGAAAGTTCAGGATGGGTGTTGTTTTTTGGGCTTATAAGTAAAAATTGTAATTGGCTGACGTTTAGTCTGGAACTTTATCAGACTTTTTCAAAGTATGGTAAACGTTTGTATTACTAATTTACAAGTTGTTAGGTCATAAATTTTGTGAATTATAAAACATTATTTATATGTTATTAATTTCACTATGTCCAACCAATATCTTCAGAGCACTAAATTTATTTGCAAAATTGGTTTTACATTACAATCTTAGTTGTTAATAAGCTACCTAGTGGTGTTGTAATACAAATAAGGAACGAAAATTGTCGTGGCCGCGCCAAATTTCAAAAGTTGTCATTTTGAATCGAATTCAGTCATGTCTGGGTTTTAAAGCTATAAGATACCTTATCAAAAATTAAGATACTAATATGTCTGTAAACCTGTATTGACCCAGTTCCCAATATATTTTTTCACAACTGTAGCAGTTAGTGCTAGGTTTGTTCTAGTTTGTTCTGTAACTTTGAAGTTTGTTCTAAAAAATAAAAGAATTATTGAAAAAAATATGTGGCTTTTTAACTTGACATAAACTTGTATGGCCCACTCGAAAACAAATACTTTCCGGAATATTCAAACAGATGATAGCCACTTAGTGCTAGGTTTGTTCTACCTCCCGGCGGAAGCGAGTAATTAGTTTCCCATAAACAAAAAAGTTATTCAACATAAAATGTGGCGCTCCAATTTTACGTAAAGCTGTACTGCCCCATATATAATATAAACGATTAGAGAAAATCTGAATAAACCACAAGTTAGTGCTAGGTTTGTTCTGCATTTTTGCCAAAACGTGTAATTTATTCTGCATTAACAAAGAAGATGTAAAAGATAAAATGTGGCGCTCCAATTTTACGTAAAGCTGTACTGCTCCATATATAATCCAAATGATTAGAGAATTGTGTGTAATTTGTTCTGCATAAACAAAAAAGATATACAAGATAAAATGGAGCGCTCCAAGTTTACGTAAAGCTGTACTGCCTCATATAAAATCCAAACGATTAGAGAAAATGTGAGCAAACCACAAGTTAGTGCTAGGTTTGTTCTGTAGTGTTGCCAAAGCGTGTAATTTGTTCTGCATAAACAAAAAAGTTATACAAGATATAATGTGGCGCTTCAATTTTATCTAAAACTGTAGTGTCCGTATAAAGTCCAAACGTTTACGGAAACAATATGATTCGGGGCTCGTATAGCACTAAATACAATGCCTTTAATTTGGTATGTTTTGTTTTTTAAGGTAACTGTTGTTGGAATGTCGGTTAACTCGACAAATGTACAATTTTCCAGACAAAAACCTGGATGGGAGCAAAAAAATTGCTTAAAAACGTAGCAACAATTAAAATCTCTTCCACAAACGGAACACATAGATATGGTTACATTTATTGCATTTTGCTAATTCTTGATTCCCTTCCTTGACAAATACTGTGTGTCACAGATAAACTGAATTTTTATTGATCCTAAAAAATGCAAGTTTTGCTGCTGAATTTGAAATTTCTGATTATTTCAGTTTTTATTTTGTTATAGATATAGCGCATCTGGAAAAATGTATCTGTATCCAGAAATTTAGTGTTTCAATATAAAAGTTATTTTAATAACAGCTGTAAAGCTGAATAGCTGAATAATCCCTTGTAAAAACTCTATTGTTGTATAATCATCAGAGTTACCCAAGCTACCAAGACCGGCTTATTGCCAAGTCAACTGTAGGTACATAACATCAGATCAAATAATATGTATTATCATTCAAGCGTAATTTCAAAAGACTCTCATTAGTTTAAGTCTCAACAAAGAAAATGAGCCCAAAATTATAGACTATTTATATTTAGTCAAACTGACTGGACCGGCTGTGGAAATTGTGCAAAAAACGGGGGAAAACAATTTGAATTTGGAAAGATCGATCAGGCGCATCTTTAGCGTACTTTTTAGCAATAAAACTCACAAATTTAGATACACTTAAACAGATGTTAGTCAATATGCAGGGTGTTTCAAAAGTAAGGTATACTATTTAAGCGGATTCTTTGGTTTATTTTATATGAACGTATGTCTAAAACGTTTTAAATTTTTAGATACAGGGTAATAAAATAAATAAAAGCGGTAGCTTATTAATAAATATAATAAATTATCATCATCATCAATGGTGCTACAGCCGTATGAAAGAGCCTCGACCTTCCCAAGTCTATTACGCCAGTCAGTCCTACCCATTGCCAACCGTTGCCAGTTTGCTGCGACTATTTTTCTCCCATCCTCATCTACACCATCCTTTCATTTGAGTTTTGGCCTACCCCTATTTCTACTTCCCACAGGTTGTGACATAAGAGCTCTTCTAGAAGGGTTGTTCTGCTGTGATCTTGCTAGATGTCCTGCCCATCTTAATTTTTCTATTCTTATAAGATGAAACACCAAACGTCACCAAACACCAAAGTCTTTACCACCAAATTTTTGTTTATATCTGTGGTATACCTCGTAGTTGTACCTCATCCTCCAAATGCCATTTTCACAGATGCCACCGAATATTCCTCCGAGGATCCTTCGTTAAAATATAAGCATAAGGTTTTCGTCTGCCTTGGAGATGGTCCATGTCTCTCATCCATATGTCAACAATGGTTGTATAAGGGTTTTGTATATGGTTATTTTTGTTTTTTGGCCTAAGTTTTTGCTTTTCATATGTCTACTTAGTCCAAAATAGCATTTGTTTGCTAGGATTATCCTTCGCTTGATTTCTTCCGTCATGACGTTCTCCTTTGTGATCAGGGAGCCTAAGTATGTGAATTTGTCCACCACTTAAAAGTAGAGTTATCAACCGTGAATTGGTGACCGATGTTTCTTACTCTATTTTTGGGTGTTGATGCCATCATCTTAGTTTTCTCCTCGTTTACTTGCAGGACCATATTTTTTTGAGGAGTTTAAGAAAGTGGTATACATTTTTTTCTAGCTTGCGTGTTGTGCGAGTAACTAGGTCCACGTCATTTGCATATGCCAAAATTTGGGATGACTTATTAAAAATATTTCCTCTGTTGTCTATTCGGGCATGTCTGATCGCCTTTTCCAGAGCTATGTTAAACACCCCAGCACATCTGGCCAGTACACCTCGCCAGCAAGGATGTGGACATTATCAATGACTTCATACAATTTATTTCTTAGGACAATTCATTGGTTTTTTCCAGTATTTGCCTTAGCACAAAGATCTGGTATGTTGTTGATCGACAACTTAATAATAAATAAATAAAAAAATAAAAGGTAATATTTACATACACAACGTTTCAAAAGTAAAGTGAAATATTTAACGGGGTGAATTTTGGGTTATTTTAAGAAAACTTTATTTGAGATGTCATAAAGGTCTTAAATTTTGAGATATACGAAAAATCTCTAAATCCCTAGGGTGTTTCATTTAAAATAAGTAGGTTATTACAGCTTCAATTTGTTAATAGAACAATCTAATATTTTGACCACCATGTACAAAGGCATAAGAAACCCTAAAAAAGATTGGAAGCTAAGTAAATTTTACATACGATAAACTAATAAAAGACAGGACGTTTCATTTAACATAAGTACCTTATTACACCTTGAATCTTGTTAATAGAACAATCTAATATTTTGACCACCCTATACAAAATTTTGCTACAATAAATATCTATTTAAAACGCTGAGTAGGCTATTATTAAGATCCAAGAAAAAATTTGTCACTGATTCTTAGATTCATAGATATTTACTTTTTTCTAAAACGTTACATTTCTATAAAAATCGAAGTAAATCAAAACACCCTGAACTTAGGTATTCGCGGTGTGCAAGTACTTGGAAGGGATACGAGAAACGATCGTGCGCGAATAGCGGAGAAATATGGCAACTTTCTTAAATAATTCATATCGTCAATTGAAATTGTCAAATTGACGTACATTTCATACCTACTCTGGTTGAATAAGAAAAATTATATATTGCTCCACAGTATTGATATTATATGCAATTATTATATAAAGGTAAATTTAATTAACTGTATTTTGCTTGCGGTACTGCGTTTTAATAACTAGTTTTATTTACTACATACAATTGTTTACGTTTTAATAACATAACCTGAATCTTATTTTTTCTTCTTATTATTTTTTCTCCTTATTATTTTTTTGGACTATGGCGTTGACAATTGTCCAGTAACCAGGACTAATATAATTGGCCAATATAATTAAAAGTGCAAATAAAGTTGCAGAGCGTAGAAACCAGGTGTCGCTTTGCCGAATTTGCACGGTTCCAATGGAGAACCCTTATGCCCTTATAAAAGTATAGCTTATTTTTTAAGGGAAATTCAAAAATGTTACCTGATATAGGGTGTTCCATAAGAAAAAATATAACTTTGATATACTATCTTTTGGAGCACCCTGCATAATTCACATTATTTTTAGACTGTAGTGTTAATGGTCCTGTATATTTCTATGAAGAATTTTTTTTAAAATATCAAGTCGTTTTCCGTACAGAGACCGAGGCGAATACAATAAACCACCCTGTATAATATTTTTCTATGAAATAAAATGAACACTCTTGTCACAAACTACTTTTCGTCAATAATTGGTTATTGTCGTATTTTTGATTATAAAATTATTGTAATATTCACTTTCTTCCCTTACATAAAATAAAAACTATAATAATTTATAATTTAAAACACATTAAAGTCAGAATTTGGTATTATTTTTTAAAAGTAAATTAAATGTAAGACCAAATTCTTGCCACGTCGGGATAGTATCACGAGGTTTTTTTTCCTGGTTTTCCCTCGTGATTTACTATGGAATCTCTAACGCGAGAATTTTACTGCCATCGTTGCATTTGGTTGTCTTTTTAAAGACAGATCACATGCTATGATTTTTTTTGTGACGGATATTATTGAGTTGGGGTTGATTTTATGTAATCGAATGAACTATCTTTCAGTAAAGTCGTCCCAGGAACGCAACTTATAAATATTGGCAATATCATTTTAAAGTCTTCTACTTTAAAATGTATGTCTGAATTGCCAATATAAATAAGTCAGATTAAATAAATTATTAGAAGAATTTTTTTACTTAGCAACAGCATTTTTGTTTAATTTAGTAGTATTTTGTTTTTGACAACGGCACGCGATTTGGGCGTCGAAACGTTAATAAAATTATTTTTTTCAATTTAATTGTGGCTTATTTCCCATCTAAATAGTTAATCACTATTTTATTATTTCACCTGCAATTTATTTAACAACAAAAATTGTTAATAACTTTCAAAATTTGGATATAAAGAATCGACACAGAAAAATATAATATAAAAATGTATACCATTTACCAAAAATATAATAATTGATTAATCCTAATACTCCATCAGTTTCTATATTTTTCCCTTAATTATCTAGATATTTATTTAAAATAAATATGTATGTAATGCTAAGTACCTATGTAAATACCAAATGAAATATAAAATTTCTTAAGCCGGCCCTTTTCCCCACTTATTACCTGACGTGGCAGAGGTCCCTTTATCGTTTCGACTTTATCAGCGGGGTACTCTTAAATTCTGCAAAGTAAATTCTTATAATTATTAGGCACTTATTAAATTATTAAAGTTATCACTTACTAGTTGTTGTCTATTCAAATTTTTCTTTGGATTTTATATGGGGCAGTACATTTTTAGGTAGAATTGAAGCAACGCATAATATATTGTTTAACTTTTTTTTTAGCAAATTTCACGCTTTGGCAGAAATGCAAAACAAACACAGCACTAACTTATGGTCTATTTAGATTTCCTCCAATCGTTCGGATCCTATAATAGATGGCAGAGCGCTATACTGTATCTGGAATATATTTTTTGTGTACGCACAACAAACAACAAATTACACGCTTTGGCAAAAATGCAGAACAAATCTAGCACTAACTTGGTGGTTTATACCCTATTCCACGAATATACGACTGTTTTGGATTATCTCAACAACGAATACTTTACTGTGCAAAATATGAAGAACGAAACTAAATTGCATATTACATTGTTGCTTAGTGAAATAATTATTGGAGCCATTTATGCCCGGTTGCACCAACAGATTTTAAGCTTAAGTCGAGAATATCATGAGAATTAATATAATATAATTATAATAGAGTAGAGCGTCGATAATCCGAACTAAGTGGTACAGGGGTAGTTCGGATTATCAATTTGTTCGGATTATCGAACATATGTTAAAAATACATACAAAGCTCATAAACATAGTACATATTGTGTACATACGTTTTAGTTACAAGGAATAAAACACCTGCATAATAAACAAATACTTATATTGTATGTATTTCTGCATAAACAAAACAAAAATCCGTGATCATATTTTTTAATTTTACAATTTTTTTGCGTTCGGATTAACGATCGTTCGGATTACCAGGGTTCGGATTATCGACGCTCTACTGTATATTACAATAAGAATACCATAATATAATAATAGATATAATTGATAATAACGTAAGAATCTAAAATTATGGTGCAACGTAAGTGATACTCAAGGAGGCCCTATGTATAAGTAGAGCTTAGCTAAGCTGGAGCTTTAGATCCGTTGGTGCAACCAGGTATAAATTTCGTACTTTTTATGTTGCACACTAAAATATTCGTTGACTCGATAATCTAAAACAGTCATATATTCGTGGAATTACCTATATTCAGATTTTATTCAATGGTTTGGATTATATATGGGGCAGTACAGCCTTACGTAAAATTGGAGCGCAACATTATATCTTGTATATCTTTTTTGTTTATGCAGAACAGATTACACCCTTTGGCAAAAATGCAGAACAAACCTAGAACTAACTTGTGGTTTATTCAGATTTTCTCTAATCGTTTGGATTCTATATGGGGCAGTACAGCTTTACGTAAACTTGGAGCACCACATTATAACTTCTATATCTTTTTTTTGTTTATGCAGAACAAATTACGCGTTTTGAAACAAACTCAGCACTAACTTGTGGTTTATTCAGATTTTCTCTAATCGTTTGGATTCTATATGGGGCAGTACAGCTTTACGTAAACTTGGAGCGCCACATTATAACTTCTATATCTTTTTTTGTTTATGCAGAACAAATTACACGCTTTGGCAAAAATGCAGAACAAACCTAGCATTAACTTGTGGTTTATTCAGATTGTCTCTAATCGTTTGGATTCTTTATAAGGCAGTACAGCTTTACGTAAAATTCTCTCTTTCGCCTGGTGTTAGAACAAACCTAGCACTAAGTGGCTATCTGTTAGAATATTCCAGAAAGTTTTTGTTTTCGAGTGGTCCGTACAAGTTTATGTAAAGTTAAAATGCCACATATTTTTTTCAATAATTCTTTTATTTTTTAGAACAAACTTCCAAATTACAGAACAAACTAGAACAAACCTAGCACTAACTGTGAAAAAATATATACGGGGAACTGGGGCAATGCAGGTTTACGGACATGATACTAATGTGAAAACAATTTCATTTTAGGTCAAACGGTTTAGATTTTGTAAGCAATTTAAGTACCAGAAATTTCACTTTTCAAACCTCGATTCAAAATTTGGTTAAAAATAGAAATAGTAGATTGAACATGAGATGTATCTAAAATAAGAATATTCTGATAATTACAAAAATAGTATAATATACAGGGTATTGTATTTAAAATAATAAAGTTGGTGTTGGCCACTGCTACACGACACGCTCTGTATGAAAAGTTTTTATTGGAAAAAATGCACAACTAAAAATAACAATCGACCTGTGTGAGCGTTTTTTAACTACGGCCCCATTTATGTATAATCGAATTTATGGAAACCTAAACGTCCTCACTGTATATAAAAAATCTACTGTGGAAGTTGAATTTATAAACATCAATCAAATTTGGTATATATGTAGTGATTTTTTCGATTACAACTCATTAATCCGATATCAGATTTACAACAAAAGTTGATGTAAAAACGTGAAAATCCCTCCATCACTATCTAAACCAATGGGATTTCAAAAAATAAACGTGACAACTTATTGAAGCAACTTAATACAGTTATGCCTGAAAACAGAAAAAACTTTTGGATTAATTTGCCTGTGCGTGATGAGAGAAACGAAAGTTAAAGAATATACAGTATGTCCCTATAAGTTGTATCTATCCATATGGAAAACTTTTTTATTATTAATTTTACGAAAAAAGTTATTCTTTATAAAAAGTTCTGCATGGTCCAAAACCCAAGATTCAACCATATTATATCAAATTTTATGAATGTTATACGAGGTATGTCAAAAAGTTTGAATTTAATTCAAGAGTAAAGTAGCTTTATTTTTCACAACATTGAAAATTGATATTATGCAAAGTTGTTTGGAATTAAAAACTATATTCTAATATGCAATTACATCCTTCTAATTGATTTTTTTTAATTATGGATAACTAACATTATTTTCAGTTATTTCAATTCTGATAACCCTTTTATTATTAATTTTACGAAAAAAAGTAATTTTTAAGAAAAAGTTCTGGATGGTCTAAAACCTAAAATACAACCATCTTATATCAAATTTTATCAATGTTATAGGAGGTATGTCAAAAAAGATAAATTTAGATCTAATGTAAAGTACCTTTATAGTTCAGAATATTTCAATTAAAAGGACGCAATTGCATACTGAAACATAGTTTTTAATTCTAAATAACTTTTCATAATAACAATTTTCGATATTGTGAAAAATAAACGTATTTTATTCTTAAGCGAAATTCATACTTTTTACATACCTCGTATAAAATTGATAAAATTTGACATAAGATGGTTGTATTTTAGGTTTTAGACTATGCAGAACTTTTTATTAAGAATCACTTTTTTCGTAAAATTAATAATAGAAGAGTTATCTGAATTGAAATAACTGAACAGGCATCCATAATTTTTCAAAAAAAAATTAATTAGAAGGATGTAATTGCATACTAGAATATAATTTATAATTTCAAACAAATTTTAATAAAAGCAATTTTCAATATTGTGAAAAATAAAGCTACTTTACTCTTGAGTGAAATTCAAACTTTTTGACATACCTCGTATAATATTCAAAAAATTTGATATCTGATGGTTGAATGTTACGTTTTGGATCATGCAAAGCTTTTTATGATGAATAACTTTTTTTCGTAAAATTAATAATAAGAAAGTTTTCCATATGGATACAACTTACAGGGACATACTGTATAATATCAGGGCCGGCGATAACAGGCCTGCAAGGGATGCACTGCAGGAGGGCGCCCCTGTTTGGGGAGCGCCAGAATGAGCTTTTTTATTGGTGTTTTACAAAATACTATTTATATTATTATATACTATTTATAAAAAACCGAAGGGCGCCTTATGCTAGTTTTTGCAGACCCCTTATACCCTAGCGCCGGTATTGTATAATATCAAAAACAATTTGTTTAAAATGTATGTTTGTTGAAACTATTTTGCTGTTAAAAAAATAGTTGTGTATTTACAATATTTTCGTATCTGTTTAAGTATTTACTCTTTAAAACTAACTTAAATAAATGTTTGTTCAAACTATCATTAGTATTATTATTAGTTCTCCTCAACTCCTACTGTATTTTTCCTAAAAAAATTTAAATTATTCTAGACAGAGTTACTTAGCGAAAATGCAGTAACCATTTTTTATATATCTCGCCGCATCTTTTCTAAGCAAACCGCACAAGGTAAAGTCTCAAATTGTTAGCACTAACACAGTATCTGTTTTTTTTATTGATAAATATGAAATATTTTGTATATTAATTAAAAACCAAATTTTCTATAAATTCAAACTTGCTAATAAAAAAAACCTTGACAGATGGGTAACTTTCAAACTCAGGACAGCTTTGCAAAGTTAACCTAATTTTCTCTGTTATCTTGTGTAGATACTGCGTTTTTGCTTACGAGTTCAGATCTCCGGTAGTAGTTCGAAGCCTTGGTTTATCATTTTCTTTGAAACTGCTTCTCTCAGATTATTTTGATTTTTTTTTATTTGGCAGATCCAATATGACGAACATATTTTTTGAAAATTAACCATTGTGCTCAAAATTTGGCACACGGAGGTATTTGAAATCGGTGATCACGAATCAGAGGTCATATTTGCACCCAATATAAGGGATTCGGTTACTCTGTTTCTGCTATATGAGTCCACCCTTGAATTTTGTAAATTTGATTTCAGATTCGTGATTGTGTATACAAAATCGGGAACAACTTGGTTGAGTTTCAAAGACTCCCCCATAGATCCCCAGAAAGATCCCCCATATTGGATTTTTGACCGCCATATTTGATGTGCACCAAAGTCGACATCGGGGGGTTTTTGGCGTCGCTGATTACGAATCCGTATTCAAATTTACAAAAATCAAGATGGTGGACCCAACATAGCTGAAACTCAGTAACCGAATTTAGTATCAGCGATTCCAAACACCTCTATATACCAAAATTTGGTGCTAATCGGTTGATGTTCACAAAATAGATTCCAATATTGAATCCGCGATTTTGAATGTTGTAAATGTGATCTCGTGTTAATGATCAGCAATCCCAAAAAACCCCGTATAGTACCAAATTTGGTTGATGTTGTAAAATTCGGCCTCCATATTGGATTTTTTTATATATACATATACAGGGACAACTAGGTACGCCACTCGAAAGGATATATTGGTGTCCTCTCTAATTATCATCATAAAGTTGCACCAATATTACACTTATATTTACAAAAATAAAGTTATAAACAGCTCACTCTTTAAAACCCCTTTTTTACAACAGTTGTTTTTACCGCAAGAGTTATAAATACTATACCGCCAAAATAAAGTTACGTATCCAGTATTCACATGACTGAATTACTTATAAAATTACCTTTTCAACGAGGTGTCACACTTAGTATTTTCCCTATTTAAATTGTATGACTGACAGTCACCTGTCACCGAGGGGCGGGGAGAAAGGTATGATAGTTGAGGTTATGATAGAATGTTGATAGATAGAAAGATAGGAATAATAATTGACCTGTTTTTAAATTTTTTTCTCAGCACATGTATCTTGACGGTCCCTGTTTCGTTTTCGAAGCCTCAACCTGTATAGGTAGACTATTGTAAAAATACTGTAACATAAATTCTCACGTTAACTTTAGGTACATATGTGTCTATATTCGAGTTAAAATGGTTAGATTTATTTTTGAGTTAAAATTAGTTAGCAGAGCAGAAGTATAAAAAATTCATTTCAAAATTGTTAAAATTATTAAAAAAATTATGAGTTTGGTAATAAACGCAAAATAGAGCGGCGGATTTTTGATCAAATCCTTATAAAAACAAAGATTTCTACTTGTGAAAATCAAAATATACATATTCAACATGCTGGACGACCATCGGCGTGGACTTTTTCGCCTTTGTAGGTTTTAGAAACTCGATGAGGAATCCATCAACATTGTTGGAAATCAACTAAAATTAATATAAATAGTTTACATTATCTATATACATATATATCGAAAACTACTTATTTGTATTACACGATATTTATAAAAATTGGTTAATCCCCACAAAGTTATGACGAATATAAATTATGGCTTCAGAAAATATTTTGACAGACAGACACGCCCCTTCTGTTTATACAGTTTATACCTGTTCCACTCTTTATACTGTGCCTGTTCTGTTCTGTTATACCCAGAGCCGTACGGTACATAATATTTTAAATACAGTGCATTTATTATTTCGTAAACCTGCCATTTTAAGGAAAAATCCTGAAACAGGTAGATTTTTATTTTTAAATTAGGATTTTTTGGCATTAGTAGTGGCGTCATCCATCTGGGCGTGATGACGTAGTCGATGATTTTTTTAATGAGAATAGGGGTCACGTGATAGCTCATTTGAAAGGGTATTCAATTCTCTATTCACTAATATAAAGATTAATATAATTATTTGTACCTGGTGTCCAAAAAAATGTTTTATAAATTAAATTAATTGACATAAAAAGATGAATGTATTTAATTTATTTAATCCTAAATGCATTTTATTGCTCAGAAAACAGAAAAAAAAATATTTGAAAAATAAACATTGATTTTCGCTTAAACGAAATGGTTAAACTGCTAAGAGGCTAGTGGGTGGGAGCTTTAACATTGAATTTAAGCCAAAAACAGTATTTATTTGTTAAATTACCATTTTTGTTCCTGTTACGTGACAACAGTAAAACGTATTTTGAATTAAATAAATTACATACATTCTTCTTTTTTCTCAATTAATTTAATTAAAAGATATTATTTTGAACACCCTGTATAGCTAATTATGTTAACGTTTATGTTATTGAATAGACAATTGAATACCTTTTTAAATCAGCTATCACATGACCCCTACTCTCTTTTAAAAAAATCATCGTACATCATCACGCCCAGATGGATGATGTCACTAGTATGATATATGCCAAAAAATAGTAGTTTAAAAATAAAAATCGACCTCTTTCAGGATTTTCTCCCAAAGTTACCTGTTTACGAAATAATAAATTTATGCGTTACTTCTGTATGATGGAAGTCTTTGAAATGCCGCCCCTTATACAGGGTGTTTTTAAATAAGTATGACAAACGTTAATGGGCAGTAAAGTACGTGAAAAAAATAATGACAGTTTGCTCGATAAACATAATATGTACGCAAATGCTTAGTTTCCGAGATAAGAGCTGCTGAAAATTGTGATTACAAGCTGACGATTTATTTATTGATCTAAAACCGGTTGAGACATGCAAATTAAATTTGGTGGGTTATAAGAGGTAGTTATTGTGCATTTTTTGACATACAATTAATAATTTTATACGCACCATTGGCGCGCATATTGGTAATGGCCTGAATTCTTTATAGAAAAAAATAGTACGCCACTGAGATATTTCAAATTAAAAATAATTCTCAATCCCTTGTTTAATTTGTGACAAAAATATATCTTCTCTTATTTTCATACCACGATGCTCCGTTTTTATGCAAAAAATATCTTAACGCTTACAAAGTTATGAGTTTCTAGAAGCAAAAATCGATTAATAAAAAAATTAAGAACATAGGCGCAAATTTGCTTGCAATGCTTTTTAAATGCATTTATTTTTTTCGGATTCTGAAAAATCTATTAGATATTTTTGAAAAATTTAAACGCAGATTGAATGACTGAAAGAAAGAAACCGAGGGCCGAAAGTCCCTTAGAATAAACAAATGTTTCTTTTGAATAAGATATTTGAAATTAAAAAGTAGACTCAATTTTCTCTTTTTTTTTTCACCCCTGTAACTTGTTCAAATAAACATTATAGAGGTTTTCATGGACTTTCGGCCCTCGGTAATAATGTAATCTTTTATTCTGCGTTGAAATTTTTCAAAAATACTAATTAGTTTTTTCAAGATTCGAAAAAAATAAATGCATTTAAAAAGCATTACAAGCAAATTTTGCGCCTACCCACTTAACGGCACTGTCATAAAGCCGGCCACTAACGATACTGCGGTGTCGTTCAATTTTGTCGAATTCCACCTAATCTGCAAACATTTTGATCGTGTGTGACCATGCATCCAACAAAATCGTCACAATTTTACCACAGAAAAACTGGTTTCGATAGTGCAGTACTGCAGAATTGATATCATCGACGATTTTGTCGAACAACACCGCAGTACCGTGAGTGATCGGATTAAAATACAGTGGAACCCCGATAAGTCGGCCCCCGATAACCCGGAAATCCGGCTAACCCGGACCGATTTTCATCAGATAAACATTTTGATTTTCAATATTTTGTATTTTTCAATTTAATTGTGGCTTATTTCCCATCAAAATAGTTAATTATCAGACAAACCTTTCAACAATAAAAATGTATGTAATATAATATTTGAGAGATAATGTGTATGTGGGTAATTTGAACTATACGATATTAAAAATGACTCATAGCACACGCCGCAGAAACAACAGCCACCTGTCTGTAGTATCTATTCCTTTTTATTTCAAACTGTCAGCATTGTTTAGGAAAGACTATTTAAAAAATTCTTTTAAAAACAATGGTCTTTAGTTTTCACTGTTCTAATAATAACATTACATCGTTGTAACTGTATTGTGTGTCTTGTATTGTTCGCTTCCATTTGCTTACGTTTGTGTTTGGTGTTTTTTTTTAGTAATTTTAATGAGTAGGTACTGTGCATATTTATAAATATATTTCATGTTATTTCAATTCTAACGGAGTTTATCTGTAAGTATACCGTATTTTATTAATTTTTACCATATTCTCCGGCTATCTCGGATTTTCGATAACCCGGATCGGTCGCGGTCCCGATTAATCCGAGTTATCGAGGTTCCACTGTATAGATGAACAAATTCATTTTAAATTTAGCTCCACCTGTTAAGACCTGCTCGTCCAAAGATTTTTCGTAATCAAATAAACGCTTTTCCTCCTGGCTCGAATTTTCTTTTTCAGCTGGAAATTCGGAAGTTATATCAAGATTTTCTGCAATTTTATTAAATTTTCATTTGCTCATTAGCCATATTGTCTCTAACTTTTCAGTTTTTCTATAGTTTCTGACAACATTTTTACACAATCTGACACTTTAATTTTTGATTTACATACTGATTATGCCGCCTCACTTTGTAATGCCGCCATGCTATGACTGCCTCGCCGCATCATAGCACGGCACGGCCCTGTTATACCCCATTCTGTTAAGTACCTGTTACTGACTGACTTTATTGCAGTTATCTCAAAGACGAATAATCCCCTTTTTCCTTTTTGTATCTCTTCGGAAATTTACAATACTATGTGAATTGAAAAGAATATACTGATCCGGAGCTTAATTATTGTATTGTTACATGCTTAAAAATTTTGGACTTTCGGTTAATTTTAAATTTTAAAAATTTAGTTAGGAGTTTCAGTATTGTGAGATATAAATGTATGGACCTTTGACTAATTGTATTTGGTACTAAAATGAATAATGTGAATTTTAAGTAGAGATATAAAACTAATAAAAATATACCGGGTGATTCATGAAGCGTGGCGACCGGCAATATCTCAGAAACTAACAGTCGTAGAACTTATAACATTCCGTTAATTTCTAATTATCTTTATAGTTATTTTATTTAAAATTTAATAACGGTTTGTCATTAAGTTATACTCAAAATCAATAAGATCTAATTAAAATAAATCTTTGACTGACGTCATACTTAACTAGTAGTTGGCACGAGTTCTTCAGTTGGTATTAGACACCATTCGCTGTCATGTAAGTTTGTTCTGTGAGGCTCCTCGTCTGACGGGAAATAATTGACTTCGCTTGGTTAGCTAGAACGGAACGGCAGATGGTTGATCGAAAATTACGGGAATTTTAATACGGAGTTTCAAGCTCCTATAAGTATTTAGTGGAAAAATTAATAGTGTTGTTGTTTGGAAGAGCTAGGAGACAAAGTTTGGAAGATCCCGTAGAAATTGAAGTCAAACCATCTGCCGTTTGGGTGAAATTATAAAGTAACCAGTCCATCAGCTCCCCTAACAACCGGGAGCAACCGTTCTAGGCCAAGCCAGGTCACTTGGAGACCAGCCTGGAGAATCTCCTCCCACGTAGCGTTGAATTCTGCACTTCGCCCTGAAGGGCACCTTGAATAATTGGTACAAGCTAGCACCATCCCTGTGCTAATTCTACTACCAGGGATTTTGGTATCCATAACAAGGACACTTTTGGGAACCATAATATAGGGTTTGTTTTGGGGACACTTGGTACTTATTTGCAAGTGATTATTACTCTACCATCACAACACGTTAATATTTTTGTGTAATAATCAGGACATTTAGTTCAAACTAAGTTTTATAGTTTAATCACACATATTTTTGTTTCAAGATTTAGGTTGCATTTTTTTTTTCATATTATTATATCTATAATTTTTGATAGCGTTTCCCAAACCAGTAAACTCTCTGGTCAAGGAGGTTTGAGCTCAGATCATCTTTTCCCTCATATGAGATTCTCTTTACCTTTGTATTATATTACCTGAAATTTACTTGTACCATTTATTTATTTAATTAACTTTATATTTTTTTGTTACTAACCTTGCTAGTCTCCACTTATCAATTTAAATTTATATATTTTTACTCTTTATTGCTAATTTATTAACTTATATAACTTTAACGTACTTTAGCCAATCATTCTAATTAATTAAACTTATTTGCTTAACTTTTTACTTAAATTCATTTATTTAACTTTTAATTATATCCCTGGACGCTATTCCCTTTGAATAGCTATCCATTTTACTTGTGATAAATTTTTAGTGACTACGCGTCGAAGCAACTGATTTTTATATATCAAGTAGACCGTAGATTCACATTAAGGAGGCTGGTGCCTATTTAACTCTTTGAGAGTTTATATTATTGTTCATTCGTTTGTAGTTTAGCGTTGCTGTACGTATTTTAATCGTACAATTATTTGGTGAAGGTTGTTATTTAACCTAGTATATGTAAGTTGGGGGTACGCTCCATATAAGAGCTACTCCATTACTAATGTAACTATAGATTATATTTATATTACTATAGGTAATTATTTTCCATTGTCATTTTAGAGTTACATAGTTTGTATTTTTCTAACTCAGAGGTTGTCAAAAATCTAAGTAGTTATATTTAATAAATATTTATTTGTTTTGTATATCAATTGTTTTTTTTTCCCATTTTTGAATTTAATATATTTACTATTTAACAGCAGTGTAAGATACCTGGAAGTTTGGTCCATTCCAACTTCTGGCGCCCATAATTCAGTCTATTTTATTTATCTCCTATATTCTTCTATTTTTATTATATTATTATATTTATCTAATTTATTTTCTGAACATATATTTTTATCTTAAAAGATTTCCCTTCTTCTAGTCATCATCTCTCTTTAGGTTGAGCTACTGTTCTTCGACAGGCATGCAAACGAGCCGTATCCATCCTTGAGTGTCAAGTTGCTCTCTTGCATCTATAGCTAGCCAACTCTATTCAGTTTGCCTCTGTCTCTCCATACTTCCATTATCAGTTCATCACCCTCCTTCATTCATTTCATCTTATCATTTTAGTTCAACAAATACTACTGCAAAGGAGAAAATCCTTATCCTCCATGGGAAAAATCCTTATTGTGAAATTAACAAAAAAATATTAACGTGGCACCAACCTTTATAATATGAATTTATACATACACATTTTATTACATTACACTAAATGAAATACGAATTAATAATACATTTTTCCCTCACAAAGAACAATACAAATACACATTTGAAAACACTAGAGGACAAAGATCTATAATAGACTATGTTCTGTCGAATAGAGTGTTACACCCGTCTCTAATCTTGGATGTAAGAGCACTAACATCAGCAGAAATAGGAAGCGATCATAAATTGGTATTGTGCAAAATCAGAATGAAAACACATATATGTGATAATAAAACAGCAGAATACACCACCAGAAGATACCTATTCCAAAAAAGACTAACGGAAAAAAGCAGCAACACGTATATCACAGAAAGTGACGGAGTCGAAGAAAGCTGGGCAAAAATTAAGTCTAATATCTTAGCCTCAGCCAAGGAAGTTCTTGGTGAAAGAAACATTAATAAAAATAAATCGCTTCCAAGACGAAGAACTCCATGGTTTTGTACAGAAGTGAAGGAAAAATGTAAAGAGAAGAAAAAAGCTTACCTAAAATACATGTCAACTAAAACACAAGAGGCATAGGATTATTATAAGACTATCAGAAACGAAACACATTCATTAGTAAGAATAATAAAAAATGATCACTGGGAACGTTTTTCGAAAGAAATGGAACATGATTTTTATGGTCTCCAAAAGGAAATATGGCGCTTTATAAGAGGTCAAAGAACGGAGGTAAAGGAACTAATAGAACCAAAACACATAGAAAAGGATACATGGATTGACTACCTAAAAAAGCTCTATGCAGAGGAAGAACAAATGATGCTAGAACCGGAAAAACCAGAAATTACCACAAATGAAGATGTTAATATAAGTGCACAGGAAGTACGAAAAACACTCGAAAAACTGAAGAACAGAAAAGCTGCAGGTAAGGATGGAATACCACACGAATTACTGAAATATGGTGGAGCAGCAATGACAGAACAATTAACAACATTAATTAACAAAATCATAAAATACAATAAAATACGGGAAGAGTGGAGAACGAGAGAACTAATTCTACTATTCAAAAAAGGAGATAAAAAGCAGCCAGAAAACTACAGAGGTATCAACTTGTTAAATACTATCCTAAAACTTACAACTAAAATCTTACAAGACGTAATGAATCAGAGGATAAGTTTAGCAGATGAACAACAGGGTTTTCGTACTGGAAGATCGTGCACAGATGCAATATTCGTCATAAAGCAAATTACTGAGAAATCACTAGAGTATAATAGACCAGCATTTCTATGTCTGATTGACTTAAAGGAAGCATTTGACAGAGTAAGACTCAAAGATGTAATTCATCTTCTGTATAATAGAGAAGTCCCTCTAGATATCATAAAAACTATTGAGAACATCTACCAAAATAACAAAATGGAAGTCAGAATAGATGGACAACTTACAGAACCTATAGATATAGGCAGCGGAATAAGACAGGAAGACTCATTGAGTCCTATGCTTTTCAATTTAATCATGGATGAAATCGTTAAAAACGTCAACAAAGGAAGAGGTTATAGAATGCGAAACAAAGAAGTAAAAATACTCTGCTACGCAGACGACGCAATATTGATAGCCCAAGATGAAGATAGTCTGCAAAGATTAGTCCACAGATTTAACATAAGAGCAAATGAATTCAATATGACAATTTCATCTCAGAAAACCAAAACAATAGTAATCAGTAAAGAACCAATCAGATGCAAAATAGAAATTGATGGTATCAGTATTGAACAAGTAATGGAAGTAAAATACCTTGGAACTACATTGTCAAGTTACGGAGACCTAGACAAAGAAGTGAGAAATCAAGTACAAAAAGCAAATAGATTGGTAGAATGCCTTAATAGCACTATATGGCGAAACCGACATATTAACACTGAGATGAAGTCAAGAATTTATAAAGCCAGTGTAAGACCAATAATGACATATACATCAGAAACAAAACCCGATACAGCCACAACACAAAGACTATTGGAAACGGTAGAGATGAGAGTACTGAGAAGAATTACAGGAAACACACTAAGAGATTGAAAGAGGAGCGAAGATATTAGAAGACAATGTAACGTACAGTGTATAAACGAATGGACACTAAATAGAAAAAAAGAATGGAACAACCACATAACCAGAATGGGGGAGACACGTGTGGTCAAAATAGCACGAGATAAATCACCAATCGGCAGAAGAAGTATCGGCCGACCGCGCAAAAGATGGAGTGATAACCTTCCATAGAGGTATCAATCCGCCAATGAACAAGCAGAATTGCTTATAAAGAGGAAGAAGAAGAATAAGACATTTTATTACACAAAAAATAAGTGAAGGGTTTCTGAGGCTTCTTTCAGTGCGTCATAGTTTTTCGATTTCTTTCTAACCCATTAAGTTGGATATGACGGAAAAAGCGGTAGTTCTTGATTAAATATGAAACTTTTGCAGCATAACATAGATAAGCGGTCTATTTCTAACCTACGTTTGATTCGTTGATATTTAGTTGTCGTTCAGGTCAGTATTTGTGTACGACTTGTAGTATTTCGAGTTCAACTTCCGACATAATAATATTTGATATTTCATAGCGTTGTGCAGTTGTGTATTATTTTGCAGCTAACAAGTCAAAGAAAAAAAGTGATATTGTGACGACGTGTGCTTTTGCCCTGGGGGTGACTTTCACCCCCTCTCGGGGGTCAAAAAATATATTCCAAAATAAGTCCGGAAATCGATAAACTGACTAATTCTAAGCAACTTTTGTTTTATAGAGTTTTTTCACCAAGTCAATACTTTTCGAGTTATTTGCGCGTAAACATGTTCATTTCTCAACATAATAACCAATAATAATCAATACTTGTATGACCAAATGTACCTGGGTAGTTATCCCGGGCCTCTGAAATACGCAGCCGCGAAGCTGCCATTCTCGTCTCTCTTTTAACTATCATCTCAATAAGAGGCAGATTAAGCATCGCCTCCATGGCTGCAATAGGAGTGGTGGGCATTGCCCTCAAAGCATACAGACAGGCCAATATCTGTACCGAGCTGGGTTTTCACCCGTGCTTGAAAAGTTTTTGTTCACCATACAGGCGCTATGAAGGTAGTGTTGGGTCTTATCACTTATCATCTTAAGATGTATCCAGTGCAGTGAGGGTTTGAGTTACCAATTTTTTCCTACTATCCGTTCTCAATATGTGAGTTCCAGGTGAGTTTACTAGCAAGGGTCACCCCTAGGTACTTCACCTGCTCTTCAAACTTTAGGACAAGCTGGGGCATTTTAGCCTTCGCTAATTTTTGCTGTTTCGTAAAATGAATGAGGATAGTCATTTTTGGGATTTACTTTTATGTTCTGGTTACGGTACCAATCCTCTGTCAGCGCGACAGGGTTTTTCATTACCTCAAGCACTGTTCAAGAAACCTGCCTGAGATAAGGACAACTATGCCATCCGCATCTCCCAGACAGAAATACCTGCTCATGTTCAAGAGAGTGTCTGTCCCTTTTTTAACAAAAATAATCTGATATTAAGAATCGTAAATAGAACAGATTATATATATTCCCATCGTTTTGAAGTCTGTACCATAGCAATTCAATTAAAGTAAAAAAGTGCTGCCATCTATTGGCAACCTTTTGAGATGAACAAATAGGACCCGTTCCCATTATTTTTATCTAATGTTATAGTTTTGCGCAATAATAGGTCTGGATTCCGCGTATTAAAAAAAAGTTGATTAATTGCAAGCTGAAAATTTGTTAATAGCTTAAGGGTGTCTAGTCGGACAAACTTTGATATATGGAAACACTGGAACAGGAGAAGTTTTAATTGTGGAATAGGTTAAAAATTTGGAACGTCAGACCACGAAAACGTCACATGTATTTTGTCCGACAGAACTTCCAATTGATTTGTTACCCTTTCATTAAACTCTCATGCAAAAATCAGATTGCTATTTATCACCTGTCATAATTCCTGAAAATGGACATGTTCTACGTGTTCCACTCATTAAAATGCTTATTTGGTGATCAATAGCAGTCTGATTTTTGCATGAGAGTTTAATGAAAGGGTAACAAATCAATTGGAAGTTCTGTCGGACAAAATACATGTGACGTTTTCGTGGTCTGACGTTCCAAATTTTTAACCTGTTCCACATTTAAAACTTCCCCTGTTCCAGTGTTCCCATATATCAAAGTTTGTCCGACTAGACACCCTTAAACTATTAACAAATTTTCAGCTTGCTATTAATTAACTTTTTTTATACGCGGAATCCAGACATATAATATGTTGTTTGATTGCTATTTTTATGATCCTGCAGCATTATTGCTAAAAACTTAAACAATAATATATTATGTCTGATGGCTGTTTCAAGATAGCGGAAAGATTACAAAAATTGATCATTTTTATATATTTTCGTGATTTTGCTGCAATATTGCTACAACCTTGTGCAACAATATATTATATTTGAATGCTGCAAGGTTGCAGCAAAACTAAAAAACGAATGATTTTTATTTATTTTTATGATATTGCAGCAATATTGCTAAAATCTTGCAGGATAACATATTATGGTATTTGAGTGTTGTAAGATTGCAGCCAGACTTAATAAATTGGTGATTTTTATATATTTACATAATCTTGCCGCAATATTGCTACAAGTCTGCGCAAGAATATATTAGATACGGTATTTGAGTACCGCAAGATTGTTGCAAGATAAAAAAATCGAGGATTTTCATGATCTTGCTACAATCTTGGGCAATAATATATTATGGTATTTGACAGCTGCAAAATTAATTCAAACAATTATTTCTTTGCTTTGCTGCAATATTGCGACAATCTCGCGCAATAAAATTGATGGTATTTTACTGCCGTAAGATAAAAAATCTATAAATTTCATCTATTTTCATGATGTTGATGCAATATCGTTAGAATCTTGTGCAATAATATATTATATTTTTGGATTGCTGCAATGTTATTGCAATCTGGTTAAGATTGTTAAAAGTTTGCATATATATTAAGTGCTATTTAAATAGCAATTTTCAATACAAAGGGCCGTGATATAAAAAAATATTTGTTGGATAAAATCATCCTTGCTCTTTTATTGAGACGGAAGAACAACTTGATTTTTGTAGTAAAGTGATCTTTAGTGTTTACAATAAAACACCAGATATGATAAAACTAAATGTATATCCAAATATACAAAAAAATACTGTTAAAAAAATAGTCCTCATAGTTGACACTTTACAAAAACAAATGTACTCAAACTTTACAGTATATGACCATTTCTTTAAAATACTGTATTTTTCAAAAATTCGTATTTTTTTGTGATGACAATATAAATGTATACGAATGTATACAACAAAATTTCGATTTGTACAATGTCCCCAAACTTTACGTTTTACAAACATATATATATATATATATATATATATATATATATATATATATATATATATATATATATAGCTTGATAACTTGGGTACTCCAGACTTCCACAAAATTCCATTTAATCCTAATTGGATTAAGAATCTTTCTAATGTGGATGTTCCTCAAAATTTTCTAAAGTTATTATCTTTGGGCCCTAAATTTGGTCTGGAACCTACCTTCAAAGATTATTCAATCAGTAGGACCCTTGCAGATGTGGAAAATATATTGTCTCATGCAGACAATGCTGATCTTCTTTCCCTAATGTCATCTTTTAACAACATTCTGTTGAATTATACTAACCGCCCTAGGCAATCCATATCTGAAATTGATAAGATTTATAGGGAAACGGTATCGTTTTTAAAAACCCACCCTAATCTTCTCGTTCTCACCAGTGACAAAGGTAATGCCACTGTTCTTATGGATAAAGATCAATATATCAGCCTCAGTCAATCATTGTTAGATGAAGTTAGGTATTACCAACCTCTTACTTCTAACCCCTGTTCAAAATTCTCTAACAAACTTAATAAATTCATTACTCACTTAAAAAATATTAAGATCATAGATCAAACTTTAGCTAAGTCGTTACATAATTATGATGGTTATGCTCCAAGATTTTATTGTCTGCCCAAAATTCACAAGCCCACATTGAGCATGAGGCCTATTGTTTCCTCAATTAATTCACCTAACATACATATTGCAAAATTTTTGACTGATATCTTGTCAAAATCTTATAACTACAATAATGATTACAACATTGTTGACTCTTTTCAATTTAGTGAATTTATTAATGACTTTAAGCTACCACATGGTTATATTTTGGTGAGTTTTGATGTAGTTTCACTTTTTACTAATCTTCCCTTGGCTAGTGTCCTTACTTCACTAAGAAATCATTGGAATATTATCCAACCTAATTCTCCATTTTCCTGGGAAGTGTTTGCAGAATTGCTCCAATTAGTGTTTGACACTAATTTTTTGGTCTTCAACGACAAGTTTTATTCACAAATTTTTGGGACACCAATGGGTTCCTCGATTTCACCCATCCTAGCGAATTATGTTTTGGATGATTTATTCTCTGACCGTCTGGGTCATTTAGATTTTCAAGTTCCTTTTGTTAAACGTTATGTGGACGACCTATTACTAGCCTTACCACCAGACAAGACTCAGGCCACCTTGTCCATCTTCAATGGGTTTGATCCTCATTTGCAGTTCACATGTGAACTCGAGGACCCCATCAACCATAGTATCCCCTTCTTGGACATGCGTGTCACTAGAAGTGGAGATAACACACTTTGTACAAGTTGGTATAGGAAACCAATGGCCTCAAATAGGTTTCTCAACTACCATTCTTGTCATCCTTTTAAATATAAAATAAATCTTATTAAAGCTTTAAGCTGTAGGCTACATAGGTTGACACATCCGGTTAATCGAAGGGAATCCCTTCTGCTACTCAGAAGTATATTGGTAGATAATTCCTACCCTTCCTCCCTTATCAATAAATTTCTTTTTTCCCAAAGCTACGGTTCTTCTCTGAACGACATACCCAATGGTGACCAACTTAGATCAATATCGAATAATACTGTTAACATCACAATTCTGCCTATTACTAATCTTGGGACTCCTGTTTCCCAGTTTTCTTCACTTCCTTATTTTCCTCAGGTTACTGACAAACTTATTAAACTATATAAAAAATAATAATATTCCTGTCAAGATTGCAATTAAGAACGCAAACAACAGTCAGAAATTTGTTCTCTAAGACTAAAACACCCTTGTCCCTTTTGGAACAGGTTAATGTGGTCTACCACATACCTTGTGCTGAATGTGACGCATGTTATGTAGGGCAGACAAAGCGAGCTTTAAAATCACGTTTAATTTCACACCGTAGTGATATCAATTTGAAAAAACCAACTTGTGCCTTAGCCCAACATGCAATAGATACAAAACATAAGGTGGACTTTGATGAAGCCAAGATCCTTTGCAATGAACGCAACCTCTCGAAAAGACAATTCTTAGAGATGTGTTTCATATTAAAAACCTCTAATGTACTTAACAAGAGAACTGACATCAGTAACTTGAGTCAAATATACCATGCATTGATTTTGCAGAATTAGTTGGTATTATTACACTCAAATCATTATATTGTAAAAAAGTTTTTGTGGTTTTGTCAGGCTTTTCCCACTTCTCTAATATTGATCTTGCGGAATCAGTCGATGTTATTACACTTAAATTATTTTATTGTAAAAAAGTGTTTTTTGGTGGTTTTTTCAAGCTTTTCCCACTTTTTTTGATAATAACAGTTTACTGAATAGATTGAACAATTTAAAATTTCCATAGGATAAAATTTTGCATTACTGATATTAATTATAAATTACAATTTGCTAAACTGATTTATAAATTCTCTTAAATTATTGCATATTTTTTCTTGCTTTTTGAGCTGCGATATATGGGAGTTATACTGTTGTACTATCTTATATATTAGTTAGTTAACTGGATAACCAGGACTAACGTAGGCACTTTTCCATATAATTGTGTGAATTGCTCTCACTTGTTTAAAATAAACTGTGATTCTTGTCTACGAGGTATAAGGTAACATCCCTTGATTACTTCTTGATATTACTTTCACTTTTTAAACACTTTTATAACTGTTTTAATTACATCAATTTAAATTTTACCGCGCTGCACTGCAGTTGTCAGTCACTCTTTGTTATAATTTTTCAAGGTTGCCTGCCTCTTGGCGAGATGTCAGTTTACACCTGATAATTCAAACTCCATTTTCTTTTGTGTGTCCGTTGGGCTCAGATGACCTGTTGGTAACTATTTAACTTTAAATTTTCAAAATTGCATATTATCATTCAAGTCATTTAATGATGTTACCTAAAGTTAAAATGAAGTATGCTTAAATACTACTAATTTTTTGGAAGTGTGAATCTGGTTTTTTCTTGGTTCATTCTTGACTTTAAAAAAAGCAAGCCGGCTTTTTTTCACTTGTTTTTTATATGTGACTGTTACCACATGGTCTTGTCTTTGGCTGTACTAAAGTTTTTTAAATATTAACTATACACTTAAATGTTATATACTTTTACATTATGTTGGTTCATGGATAAGGTTTTTTTACTATGTACATCTTATCTTTTGCTACATGTCTTTTTAAGGTAACGCTAGTGCCTTTTTACCTCTCTTTTGGATGTTGTTTCTTATAACACTCTTTTTGTAGATGAACTGATGATGTCTACTGAGCAGTAGACGAAACGTCTTCAATAAATAGATGAAGTAGCCGAATTCTTTGTCTCTTTTTTCACCCACTTGACCGATAAAACCCTACACTTACGAGTGCTCCTTTGTTATATTGGAATTGACGGTCGTACTCCTTTATGATATATATATATATATATATATATATATATATATATATATATATATATATATATAAGCAGTTAGGTAATATTGACTGACACTATGTAAAATCTTGTTAATTTTGAGGTTGCAGTCATAAATTTCAGGGGGCAGGATATAAATATATATATATATATATATATATATATATATATATATATATATATATATATATATATATATATATATATATATATACATATACATATACAGGGTGGTTCATCTTATTCGCCTCGGTCTCTGTACGGAAAACCACTTGATATTTTTAAAAAAATTCTTCACATGAATATACAGGGCCTTTAATACTACAACCTAAAAATAATGTGAATTATACAGGGTGTTCCAAAAAAGAGTGGTATATCAAAGTTATATTTTTTCTTATGGAATGCCCTATATCTGATGACATTATTGAATTGACCTTAAAAAATAAGCTATAATTTCATAAGGATTCCCTATACCTAAATACAGGGTGTTTTGATTTATTTCGGTTTTTATAAAAATGTAAGGTTTTAGAAAAAAATAAATATCTACGAATCTAAGACGCAGTAACAAATTATTTCTTGGATCTTAATAACAGACTATTTAGCATACTTAAACAGATGCCTATTGCAACAAAATTTCTTACAGGGTGGTCAAAATATTAGATTGTTCTATTAACAAATTCAAGCTGTAATAACTTACTTATTTTAAATGGAACACCCTGTATCTTACCAGTCTGTCGCGTAGAAAATTTACTTAGCTTTCAATTCTTATTAGGGTTCCCTATACCTATCTTTTTACAGGGTGGTCAAAATATTAGATTGTTCTATTAACAAATTCCAGCTGTAATAACTTACTTATTTTAAACGGAACACTCTGTATCTTACTAGTCTATCGCGTAGAAAATTTACTTAGCTTTCAATTCTAATTAGGGTTTCCTATACCTATCTCCCTTCATTTTTTAAATATTTAAAGATTTCCTAATTAAGTAAGCTTTAAAAATTAGAATTAAGTACCTATGTCGTGTTTATGTACAACACATCACCAACACCGGCAATATACTTAGACAAGATACTGTCATTAATAAAATTTTCATTGTTATCATGTAATCACACAGAGTGTTGTATTATGTTAGTTGATTTTTGCCTACATGTGACATTGAATAATATGTTTATATTAAACTGCATACTCTATATTAGATGCCGTATTCTGGAAGGTATTTAAATTATATTTCATTCCGTATAAGTATTTTCCATATCTTATCCCAACGGTTATTGAGTAAATTTAAGAACACCACTTTTTGTTTGAATCTTTGAATCGCAATTACAAACAATTAAATGCAATGGCTACTTTGACGAAAACGAGCCTATTGTGCAAAAATATGTAAAAATGGGTATTCACAGAATAACATGTGTATTGAGAATATTTACATGGAATTGAAGAGATTTTAAATATCTTCCATTATAAAGCATAGAATATCGAGTATGTCATTTAAAATAAGAACACTCTGTGTGATTAAATGATAAAAATGTAAATTTTATTAATGAAACTATCCTGACTAAGATATTTAAGTATATTGCCGGTGTTGGTGATGTGTTGTACATAACCACGACATAGGTACTTAATTCTAATTTTTAAAGCTTACAAATTAGGAAATCTTTAAATATTTAAAAAATGAAGGGAGATAGGTATAGGAAACCCTAATAAGAATTAAAAGCTAAGTAAATTTTCTACGCGACAGACTAGTAAGATACAGGGTGTTCCATTTAAAATAAGTAAGTTATTACAGCTGGAATTTGTTAATAGAACAATCTAATATTTTGACCACCCTGTAAAAATATAGGTATAGGGAACCCTAATAAGAATTGAAAGCTAAGTAAATTTTCTACGCGATAGACTAGTAAGATACAGGGTGTTCTATTTAAAATAAGTAAGTTATTACAGCTTGAATTTGTTAATACAACAATCTCATATTTTGACCACCCTGTAAGAAATTTCTTTGCAAAAAGCATCTGTTTAAGTATGCTAAATAGTCTGGTATTAAGATCCAAGAAATAATTTGTTACTGCTTTTTAGATTCGTAGATATTTATTTTTTTCTAAAACCTTACATTTTTATAAAAATCGAAATAAATCAAAACACCCTGTATTTAGGTATAGGGAGCCCTTATGAAAGTATAGCTTATTTTTTAAGCACAATTCAATAATGTCATCAGATATAGGGCATTCCATAAGAAAAAATATAACTTTGATATATCACTCTTTTTTGGAGCACCCTGTATAATTCACATAATTTTTAGATTGTAGTATTAAAGGCCGCGTATATTTCTGTGAAGAAATTTTTTTAAAATATCAAGTGGTTTTCCGTACAGAGACCGAGGCGAATAAGATGAACCACCCTGTATATATATATATATATATATATATATATATATATATATATATATATATATATATATATATATATGTCTTCATATCAAGGCGAGATCCGTTTGTATCATAAGCTATACAAGATGAGATCCGTTTTGCAAGGCGAGATCCGATTTTGGATCTCACCTTGTATTCACGTGTATATAGTGACATCTCGATGTAACAATGGTTAGGGTACAAGGAAATCGATTTTTGCCTGGACCTCATTTTGCACCCCTTTTGGTGAATTTTATATTGCAGTGGTTCCACTAAATCCGCTGTAGAGGGCAGCGCGCGCGATCCGTTGTGTATATGGTAAATATATATTTTGCAGACAACCCGAGATCCGGTAAATTTGGAAACATCGCAAATGAATTTCACGGTCAGCTCTCTCACTCGGCTTATGTCTAGCTTGAATAAGAATGTTTACATTATTTAAGGGCTCTGTCCAGAAAGGCGATTGTCAAATATCTCGAGAACTAGACGGCATATCGAAAAAACTTTGGAATGCTTTTTGAATGGTTTTTCAAAATCTATATACTTATGCAATAGCAGGGTTCTTATTCTACCTGCGAAAGCGGTGGGTGTAGCAACTTTGAATTTTCAACTGAAACACTTTATTTTTAATTAAATAGTTGAAATTTAGAATTAAAAATACACAACTTTTGTTTGAATCGATAATAGCTTCCTTAATCCAGTCGGAAGAGCTTCAAAATCGTCGTTTTGATGACATTTTTAGGGTTTAGGGGTACCTCATGTAGTTAGCTTAAAACGTAAGAAATAAATTTGAATAGTTAATGTTTATTGATAAACAAAGCTCCAATTCTATTTTACTTCAACTCATTTTAAGGCTATTTCAATAAACTCATCGGTTCTTTTTTCAGTTTTTGGTAAAACATTGTAACTTATAGACGAAAATTCTTAAAATCGGCTATTTTTCATTTAAATTGTCAATAAATAATTAAATTGAGGAAAAACTGGTCAGATTTACATAAATTTTGTTATGCCGTCCATATAGAAACTAAAACAATTGTTACGTAGTTACACTGAGTGTCATAAAAACCGTGTATTTTTACTCATTTCTTTGAGCTATTTCACGTAATATCGAGATATAAGTTGTATTTTTTACATAAGTTATATTAACGTTAAACTGACTTAATTTATATTTTTATAAGCAACAATTAAGTATAGCGAAATTTTTAAAACCTTGTTTAAATTGTTTTACATGCTCTATAATGCGGTTATCTTAAATTTTGTTTTGAATGTTTTTCTTCTTACTGGTAGACAAAAAATGGCAAAATGTGCATTTTTGACATCAAATTGTAACATAGTTACTACTCAAAATATTAAAAAAACTAACCGTCGGTATAACAGGTTGAATGGAAACCAGATGCAGAACAGTACCATAAATGTTTTAGACTTTTTAGCACTTTCTTTAAGTGAAATTTAAAATCATTTACCACCCATGTACACTCATTACGGAATCTTTTACAAGAATTTCAGCGATTTCAGCCATATTTTCAAAATTTATTTGGATTTTCTCTAGTAATCCTTCCAAAAGACAATACATAAATGGTGAATACCTTTTACACCAACTTCAAGGAGGGTAATTTATACAGGTACATACCTGGAATTATTATATGGACCGTTCACTCTTGTTAGAGTATAGTTCGCTCAAATATGAGCTCTTTTAATCCATTTCACGCGGTAAATTAGTCCGCTTTTCCTTTAGGTCTTAGTTCATAGGTTGTGATGTTTTTTTGCCCTCTCTACTATCTTCTTCCACTCTCTCCGGTCCTGAATCTTTTCTCTCCAGTTTGCAATTTCCATCTTTGATATATCGTCTAGCAGTTCATCTTCCCATCTAATTTTTGGTCTTCCTCTTGGTCTATTTTTTACTGGTTTCCAGTTCATTATCTTCCTGATCAGTTCTTCTACCCCTCTTCTTTGTGTGTGCCCAAACCATCTGAGGCTTTGTGCTTTAATGAATTTTACTATATCTTCTCCTTTATTTATATTTATTATTTCATGGTTCATCAGCTTTCAATATTCCCCTGTTTCTGTCTTTACTGGGCCATGTATCCTTATAATTTTTCTCTCAATTATTTTTAACTTTTCTTCGTCTTTTTTCGTAAGGCACATTACTTCTGCTCCATAGGCTATCACTGATCTGATTGCTGCTGTGTATATTTTTGATTTTGTTTTTTTTTGCTCAGGTTTTTGTCCTTGAGTAGTTGGTGATATTTCCAATATACTCTATTACCTGCTTTAATTCTGTCGTTTATCTCTATACTCCTTCCGTTTTTGCCGTCCACCATCACCCCCAGGTATTTGAAGCAATCTACTCTCTGGAATGTATTTTCACCTATCTTTATTTCTGCTATTCTGTTTACATTGTCTCGTGTGCTTATAAGATATTTTGTTTTATTCTGATTGATTATTAGTCCTCTCGTCTTTGCTTCTCTTACCAGGGTTAAAAGTGCCTCTTCTAGTCTTTTTTTATCTCGTGCTACCAGTCCCAGTTCATCTGCATATCCTATGATCTGTGTTGAGCTTTGAATAATTGTCTTTTTCAGCATTGTGTCCCTAATTACTCCTTCTAGAGTGATATTAAATAGTGTCGTTTGTCGTTGACAGACTGTCTCCTTGTCTTACTTCAAGTTCTATTTTGATGTCATTTGTATCGCCCTCATTTGTTTTAACTTTTGCTGTTGAGTCTTTTATTGTCATTCTAGTTAGTCTTATTAATTTTGCCGGTATCTCCATTTTTTTCATTTCTTTTAATAATTGTTGTCTGTATATGCTGTTGAAGGCCTGTTGGAAGTCGATGAATAGTATGTGTAAGTCTATGTCATGTTCATAGCTTTTTTCAATTGTTTGTGTCAGTACGTGTATTGCATCTATTGTTGATCTTCCTTTGATCTATTATTGTTCTAAAACCCTGCTGATATGGTCCTATAATTTTTTCTGTGTATTGATTTAGTCGGTTTCTTATAATTGTGGTCAATATCTTATACGTTGTATTTAGTAGCATAATTGGTCTGTAGTTGCAGCACTTAGTTGGATCTCCTTTCTTAAAGATTGGTGCGATGTGTCCGTTTTTCCATTCTATGGGCATGCTTTCGTCCTTCCAAATTGTAACCATTAACTTGTGCATTCGCTTCGTGAGCTCCTCTCCGCCGTTGATGATCAGTTCGTTGTTGATTTCATCTGGCCCTGGCGTTTTGTTTACTTTTAGTTGTTTTAATACCTCCATGAATTCCTAATAAGTAGGTGCGACTTCCTCTTCATCTCTGTTATCTCTTATACCCTCATCCTCTGAATATGCCTTATTGTCGTTTTTGTATAGGTCCGTGAAATGTTTTTCCCAATCTTTTTTGTTTATTTTTGTGACAGATTTTTTGGTACTGTGTTGTTGTTTTATCTATTCGAACAATTTCTTGTTGTCTTTATTATTCGTTTCTAATTCTTTCATTTGTTCAGAGATCCATGTGTTCTTCTTTCTTCTATAGAGTTTCAATGCTTCTTGTTTTTCTTTTCTATATTGGTCCAGTTGTTCCTGTTCGGCACTTTGTAGCCATTTGTTTCTTACGAGGTGCTTCAGTTGACTTTTTTGGTGACATTCCTCATCAAACCATTCTTTCGATTCTTTGTTTTTTTGGAATCCTATTATTTGTTCTGCTGTTTATATTATGCTGTTCTTTATGTTTTTCCATTCTCCTTCTATTTCTATGTGCTCGTACTGACCCAATTTCTGTTCCAGTTGTTCTGTATTTGTTGCTTTGTTTCTTGCGTTTTCAGATTGGCTATATTCCATTTCTTCCTTTTTCCTTCCTTATGATTATTTGCTTTGATTATTTTCATCTTAAGTTTTGCTATCAACAATATGTGGTCAGTGCCTCCATTTGCCCCTCTATATGACCTTACGTCTTGTACTATTTGTGTCCACTTTTTCGAAATTAGAGTATGATTTATTTGGTTTCCATCCATTCTTCCTGGTATCATCCATGTTATTTTGTTTTCTTTTTTATGTTTATGCCCAGGACTAACTATATATGTATTTGTTGCTGCTGCTAAGTTGCAGATTTCTCCTCCATTATCATTCGTAGTTTCATGAATGGTTTCTTTGCCAGCTACATTACGATTATAGTCCTCCTTTCCGATCTTTGCATTGAAATCACCCAATATTATTCCTCGGAATATTTTCACAGGTTTCTTCCAGGATGTCTTAGAATTCTGTTTTATCTTCTTGGTTTGCTTCTTCGGTGGGTGCATAGCAATTGACTATCGAGATGTGGGCTTGTTTATTTTCTTATGTAAGATATCCTTTCATTAACTGCTTTGAATTGTATCAGTTTTTCCCTGATTTTTTTGTTCGCCATAAATGCCGTACCATTCGTTCCCTGATTGTTTTCTCCCGAATAATACATGCTAAAGTTTTTCTTCTCAATTTTTCCTTCTTTCTTCCATGGTATTTCCTGTACGGCTAGGATTTCTAGTTGGTATTTTTTCATTTCAAGAGCTATTTCTTGCATCTTACCTGCTGCCAGCATGGTTCTAATATTCCAAGAGCCCATTCTAATGGGTTTTGTTCTTTTCTTCTTATTGAGATTCTTTCTTTATTTTGTGTGCGTTATTTTGTTTTCGTTAACCGTTTGCATTTCCGAGTCTTTTTTTGCCATGTCAATATCATATTTCAGCCGCTGTTCTTAGTTTATTAGTTTTTTGAAATTTTTATCAGCTGTTCTTTCTCTTCGTCCCATATCTAGATTTTGCCATTCACTATTAATTTCTTGTAGCCGATTTTCGTTTGCTTACCTTTGCTTCTTTCGTCCTTTGCTATTTTAGTTATTTCCTTTTGTATTTCTTTTTCTTTCGATGTCCAATCGTTGTTTATATAGATACGATCTTTATGCTGTTTTAGTTTACGTTTCTTGTTTAGGATTTCCATTTTATCCGTGAGGGCTTCTGTTTCTATTGCGCATACTGTTTCTCCTATTTTTTTTGCACTTCTTAGTTTTATTTGTATTTGCATCTCTTGGGCTCTGAAATTTTCCATTTCTTCTTTTAATTTCTTATAATCATTTGTTTTTACTTTCAACCCAGTTACGATCAAGCTTTTCTTTTTGCTAAATTTCTCCAGTTGCTCCATTCATTCATGTAGCTGTTTTACTTCTTTTTTTAGTTTTTGTTTCTCTGCTTTTACACCCATTAACTCTTTATTGGTTTGTTGTTATTCTTTCCTTATTTGTTTGATTTCCTGAAGCATTTCATCGTTTTTATTCATTAGCTCTTTCATTATTGTAATCATAACATTTTCCATGTCTTCCTTGTTTTCGTTGCCTGCTTTGCTTGGTGACCGTTTTTTAATTTTACTTCTATTAAAACAATCATCCAAGTTTTCTCTTTTGCGTTTCGTTTCATCATCGGTTTCACTTCCTGTGACATTTTTTCCATTTTCTAGGAGTGCAGCGCTAAATACCTGGAATACCGATATTAGATTATCAACAATACTTAAAAAATGAAAGTTACCAATTCACCGGTAGTTAATGCGATATTTAAAAATTACCTGCGCACCAGAGTTGCCAGTTGGTCTGTAATTAGGATGGGGATTAAAATAGATACGAATTCACCGGGACCCGGAAATATGCACACCCTAATATTCTAGTTACGTAAGCTCGTCCGATTGGCGCATGACGTTAACAACAGAGTAAAGCATAGTCCCGTCTATGCGTTCGTAATACGAACGCGAATGAAATTTGAGAATAGTACAAATGAATGAATTATGACTAAAAGAAACTAAGTGATTTTTATAGTTTAGAGGAAAATTATTAAACTATTTACTTTTATTTAAATTGATTTTCAGTTATTTGTAAAGTTCCCAGTTTCTTGATTATATTGGTATCCGGAAAATAAAATAATTCATATAATCGATATCTACTAAAATTATTATATTTCGTTAGTTGGCAAAAATTGATTAGTGGCCTACACATTAGTAAATATAAGTTTTACCAAGGGGAAGAAAAGCCCCAAAATAAAACCATAAATTTAATGGATTGATAAAAAAACAAAATTTTTTACTTTTTAAATAATGTATTTCATCAGATTTAAGTAAGAGGCTTGGAAAAGACAAAAATAAGTTTTACAGTTTTCATGCCATGCACTTTATTTAAATTTTGTGCATGTGAGATAGACGTACATACAGCAACTATGTAGCAGTTATCATAATTTTTCTTTTACGCAATGTCAGGTTGTTAAGAGACTTGTTTAATTCTTTAATTCGGAAGTACATCCGAGACCTAAAAAATAACTTGTTCGCTTTGTTAGAACAGTCTACAGTTTCACTTTTGGACATAAAGTTTTCTAAATAATTTTTAGTTACCAAAATGGAATCACCATTCATGTGGAAGGAAAAATTGTCTCCATTTACTTAATATATGACAAGAGAGTGTCTGATGGTTTACATAAACCACACTTACTCAAATGATCAACCCACGTGTACGTTGAAACATCTTCGGATTGAATACTGGAGTCCTTCAATTTATGGCAGATATAACCAGCCAAATTCTCCAAACCATCATACTCGAGGTCACTAATGTTTTTTCATTCTAACTCTCATTGAAAACTTGAAAATCCACAACTGTTTCGTTGTTAGAATCCAGCCTTTGGATCAATTGTCCAGAAATTGGTAAATCTGGGATGTCGTCTGTTTAAACGTTCGAAAATTCGTTCCGTTGTCTCTCCTACCCGTATATAACTTTTATAAAATAAAATAAAGCTTTTTGTTAACACTTTAAAAATTTTTTAATGGGTTTTGCCCGAAAAGAGCTTCATTTTTTTATACTATGTATCACGTTAAAATATTTGATTTGGAATTTGAAGGATAAGATCGTCTTTTTTATGAGCTACAAATTTACTTTTACTGGTTCTATAGACTAAGAATATACCATTTTTTCGTTTTTTTTTATATGCTACATTTTTTCCAAGAATATTTTTTCGATATAATACTTACTTTTTGAGTATTTGCGAAAAACCGCCGAAAAACGTGTTTTTTTTTTGTTGAAAAGTAAATATTTTTAGTCGCAAGTGACTCTAGTACCTACTACTAAATTAACCTAGTACCTAAGTTAAAAAAACTCTATAGAACAAAAGTTGCTGAAATTTAGTCAGATCTGTTTCCGGACTTATTTTAAACGTATATTTTTTCACCCTCCAAGTAAAAGCAATCAACGGCACAAATTCAACTTTGAAGTGGGGGATGGGTAGAATCTAAATCCAAATTTTCATGCAATTAGGAGTTGACCCTGAAAATTATGTGTGTTTCTTTTTATCTTTTAAATCATTTTACTTAAAATCATTTTTTATCAAATAATAATTACATATTGAGTTATTTTATTTTTTAAACTTTAATAATATTTATAAAAAATTTTACTTTCTTGTAATGTATTTTTAAAACAAGCAATCATTTAAATAATTATTTTGTAACAATTTGTATTATTTAAGAATATAATAATTACATTTTGGTTTCGTAGTAAGTGTTTTTTAAGAATATTAATGTATAGTTTTAAAATATTGTATTGCAAATAATTATCATTATTAAATGGTTATTATTTGTCAAGTATTCTTTTTCTTTTTTCACACCCTTATGTATGTAATAAAACTAAGGGACTTTCTGAAAGGTCAATCGTAGACTTTAAAGACACAAAAGAAGCGATACTTAAAAGTTACGCCCATTATATATCTTTATATCGTGGGAAATATACAATACAACACGAGCTCCAACCGCTCGACTAATACTCTTTAGAGCTGGCATCAGTGTGTGATCTCGCGTTGAACGGTAAATATCTAAAATTTCGTATATAAGTCCTCCCCTTTACTTTTCAGCGACGGATCTCGTTTCGCTGTAAATTTATCAGAAAAATTTAAGTACAAAAATCTTTTCCCCTCTAAGTGTGCCATGATTAATATGTTAATTATAAAGATACTTATGAACAATATACTCCAATAATTAATTTCCTATTGGTGGATCTCGGGTTGTCCTCGATTTAGTCGGATCTCGCCTTGATATGAAGACGTATATATATATATATATATATATATATATATATATATATATATATATATATATATATATATATATATATATATATATATATATATATATATATATAAAAATAAATAATCAAAATAATTGGCTAATACTCGTAATAATATATATATATATATATATATATATATATATATATATATATATATATATATATATATATACAGGGTGAGTCACTAACGGGACGGAAGATTACAGCTAAACGGTAAAAGATTTGAAAAAAATTTAAATTGAATAGTTTGTAAGTTGATAAAAGCTACATTCTAAAATTTTTTTTTTCAAATATACAGGGTGCCCCAATAAATGGCGGCGTATCAAAGTTATATTTTTTCTTATGGAACACCCTGTATTTTATTGCATTTTTTAATTGTCCGCAAAAAATAAGGTATAGTTTCATAAGGCTTCCCTATACCTATGTACAGAGTGTTCTAAGTTATCTTGACTTTTCTTAAAATGTAAAGTTTTAAAAGAAGGCTTATTCTCAAGTTATTTAAGAAATTATAAAAACATTACTTTTACATCTAAATAGTTGGATATTGGTTGAATGTATTCTATGATTAATTATTATACATTTGTCTACAGGGTGTTCAAAATTTACAGTTTCATTATTGGAGTATTCAATGTGTCATATGATGCTTATTTTAAATGGAACACCATGTTTATTAATAAATAATTATACTAACCAAATTTACCTCTTTTGAATGGTATATGAATGTCCTATACCTAGGTGTCATAGTTTTTGCGTAATTTACAATTATTTAAATTCTTAATCTGTAAATCGATTTTAAAACAAAAGATTAATGTCATTGTATGACATTGTCAGTTTATGACAGTACTGTCTGGTAATTATCAAAACTATAAACATCCGTGTATGATATTCAATTTTTTTTACTTAAAAATGGCTTTGGAAGAGCCAATTACATTCAAATTTAATTGTTCCTAAAAATGAATAATCACACTATCTATGAAAGAGTAGACATGCTACTTTGTATTGGGGAATATTTTTAAAATTTTCTCTTAGCTTCTAAAGTTTACACTTAAAAGTATCCTGGTAGAGGACACCCAAAAAAGGACGTTTTTGAGAAATTTCTCGATAGAATCCGTGCTGCTGGTAATTTTGCATAGGTAGGAAAAGTTAAATAAAAATAAACCATTTATTTTTGATGACGTCAACGAACTTGATGTCCTGCTTTCTGTTACGGAAAACCCAAATACTAGTACCTACGTGAAAAATGTCGAGTCAAGTGGAGATCAGTCTAACAAGTGTATGTAGAATATATAAGAAAAACCACTATCATCCGTATAAAACTCAACTACACCAGCATTAGACAGAACAGGAACGTTTAACTTTTCGTTTATAGACTTTAGAATTTGGAGAAGATCCTGGTTTTTTTAAGAATGTATTGTGTACAGACGAATCTACCTACTTTTAATAATAATCGTCTAGTTAATAGACATAGCTTTCATTTTATTATGATACAGTAAACAAACATTTTACTGTTGATCGCCAACACCGATGAAGTGTTAATGTTTGGGGCAGTATTCTGAGCCAGTACGTTATCGACCCATATTTTTTTGACGAAAATCTGAATGGAGCAACTTTTTTAAATTTCTTAAAACAAGTTTTTTGAATCCTTAAAACCTTCCACTTAGCGTGCGAACAAACATGTGGCTCCAAGTGGACGGAGCTCCTGCTTATTTTTGACGTGATGTTAAGAACAACCTCAACATAAAATTTAGAAATAAATGGATAGATTGATTCGGTCCATATATTTGGCCACCTAGGTCACCAGGATTGACCAAGATGAATTTTTTTAAATGAGGTTATATTAAAAATATTGTAAATGCTGCACTTCCTAACGCAGAAACCTGTGTTTAGTACAATCTTTGATTAATATACATGGTGTTCTAATAAAATACCCATCATATTATGCTACATTGAATAATCTAATAATGAAACTGTAAATTTTGAACACTGTATAAAGATAAGGATATAAACACCGAATAGCGATAAAGGTATTTATTGATAGAACCGACACTAGGGTAATTCTACCCCGGGAGTACTTCCGAACACTGACTAATTACTGATACGCGATTAGCTAAAGACTGATGTAGACTCCTTCTCTAGGCCCCAGGTCTTAGTTTTATAGAAGCTTAAATTGGGTCATTGGTGACGCGAGGCCCGCGTGATTTGTATATCTAATTAAGGTAAATAATTCTACTTTTGTCAGCACTTTCGTGTCATTTCCAAATTATATTGTTGATAATTGACCAATTTGGATCTAAACTAATAATCTACGTGTGTGAATATAAAAACAAATAAATTCGTGCAATCTACTGGGTGATATAATTATTCTGTTCAATATCGGATATGAATTCTGAATATTTGTTATTGGACATACTGCCCGCCGGAAAAGCGGTCCCAAGTGTCAGTGTTCGAAATTTACAAGTATAACATAAACCTAAGATATAATAAGTATATTTCTAATATTACAACATAAATAGTTTATTAATAAATAGTTTAAGAATAGTCAATATTTCTCCAACTGTTAACTTAGCTTTCAACGTCCGACTCTATATTTAGATCAAAATTGGGACTATTAGATGAAAAGGTGTTGAGAGGGATGTCGGCTTTGGAAGTCGACGGGGAGTCGTCTTTCCGGTTACGAGCTAATGTAGGTACCTCGTGTTCGGGTTTCTGACTAAGTGTTTTAACTGAGCGACATTTTCGTGTAACAGGATAGTATTTCCACAATATGAGCAGACCAATCACCACTATCGAAGTAATGACCCCGGTGGCCGTTAAATAAGCCCAATGTGATTCGTATATCTTTCGCCAAGGCGTATGCGCGACTTCTTGCTCCAGACTCTCTTCTTCCAATAGTATATTACGGAACTCATCTCCTTGTGTGTTAATGTGTGTGGGTTGAGTCGTACTTAACTTACGTCGTGTCATCGTCAGCAACTGCGCTACGGGAGTGATCGGAGTCTTTAGGTAACTGGTTATCGCTCTCTCCACTCCACTGCTAGTTGGGAGTAGTGTAATGTTTTTCGTTTGGGCGATGCATCGGGGCGAGAGTTTCAGAAATGTGACTCGCTCCAGAACTCTTTCGTTTCGATTTCCATCACAGATAATGGACAAATGTATCGGAATCGGTGTGATTATTAACCAGAGGTTGGGTGTACCCATCTTACTCCACTGAGCTTGATGTATTGCCCGGGTAACCACTGGACATGTGCTATTCTTAGATCGCTCATAAATTTCTTCCAGTATACAGTTTGGTTTGGTATCCATGTTCATTACAGCCGTTGGGGAGCACGCTATCTGTGCCCGTGCCAACTGTAAGCATCTTGCTTTATCTTCTGCGGTCAATTCGAAGTAGTGGAGAGTGTTATAATCTACAATCAGTAGATTTCTTGGGGCGACAAATGAATGCAACACTGACCCCTCGACCTTAAGTGCTATCGCAGTGACCTTGAGCATGTTGTAATTATTTCTCCCTGTCACTATGAAGTAGCCGATGACCTTTATATATTTGTCGTCATGGCTAACCTCCGTTTCTATAATGGGTTGTCGTATTTCCACTCCTTGTGGTAGTATCTTCCCCGCTCTTTCTATTAACTTGGCTATTTGAGCCGGCTTTATTATATCAATGAAATGGCCGTGGTTGTAGTGAAGGTTTAATATTCCCTCGTAAAATTGAATATATTCGTTTATGAACTCCGTAACTTGTAATGCTATAGTTTGTATTCGTAACGTGCTATATTCGGTTTCTAATCTTTGTGCTTTGTCCTCTACTTCGTTGAGACCTCTAGATATATCTTGTAGACCGGTTGTTAGTGCTTTTTGGAACTTATTCAGTTGTTCATTTATCCTCATCTCCGTGTGGTTTATTGACGTTATTGTCTCGAACATTATCTTTGCCTGATACTGTGACCCCTTTATCAATTCTCTCTGGTTTTTGTCTAGTGTCTCAATGTCACTATAGGCTTCGTCGTTCACTCCAAATATGGAGGTTAATATTGTGCCTAATATTCCTATTTTTTCTCTTCCTTTTATTTCTACTGTCAAGGCCTCACTTACTGACTCCGCCTTCCTTCGTCCTTCCTCTAACTTCCCTATTAACTCTTTACAGTTTACGATTTTTGTCTCTTGACACAGATCCTGTATGCCTTCTATCATACTTCCTATCAGTTGATGCTCCTTTTGAACTCTTCCTTTTTCGATTAGCACCTTTATTCGGAATGTTCCCCGGTCTATGTAAACCTCTCCAAGGTCTTCTGTAAATAACCCTGGTTCCGGATTGTATATTTTATACAGTTCTGCATTCATGGGTTTTAATAGTGTTAAAAACATTATTGCGATTAGTATTTTCTTCCATCTTGATCCTGATGAATTCTTTGGTTTTTCCTGTTTCTCTTCTTCCAATTTTATCAGCTTATGTATAGGCCTTTTTGTTATTTTCCCGTTTGCCTTTCTCACTGACACTACTCTGGTTAATCCCTCCGCTCCAGGGTGTGTTTCTATTACCCTTGCTAATGGCCATCTACCTGGAGGTGTATCCTCTTCCTTAATTATGACTATTTCTTTTTTTTCTATGTTTGGGTGCGTTTTATGCCATTTATTCCTTTGTTGTAACTGTTGCAGGTACTCTTGCCTACAAATCTTCCAGAAATCTCTTTTTCTTTTTTCCAATATTCGCCACCTTGCTGGCATCTTCAAATACGTCGTGAGCTCTTCTTCCCGATTCGGTGATACGATTTCTTTCCCTATAAGGAAATGAGCGGGTGTAATTGCTATTTTCCCTTCTGGGTCTTCTGATGATCCACATAATGGTCTCGAATTCATACAGGCTTCTATTTGTGTTAGCACCGTACTCAGTTCTTCATATGTTAATACTGCTTCCCCTATGATTCTTTTCAAATGATATTTCATTATTCGCACTGCGCTTTCCCACAATCCTCCGAAGTGTGGCGCATATGCAGGTATGACATGCCACTGGGTGCCTAGTGCAACTAATCCTTGTTTTATCTCGTCCTCTATGTTTTGATTTTCCTTTTTTAGTAAATTTGCCGTTCCTACGAATGTGGTTCCGTTATCACTGTAAATGTTGATGCACTGTCCTCTGCGTGCCGTAAATCTTTTGAACGCCGCAATAAATGCATCCGTAGACATATCACTTACTACCTCGAGATGTACTGCCTTTGTTGACAGACACACAAATACTGCAATGTATCCTTTATAACTCCTTTGTCCTCTGCCTTTCGTAGTACTTATTTTTATCGGCCCGGCATAATCTATCCCTGTATTCGTAAAGGGATGACTCGGGTTCACTCTGTCCTCCGGCAGGTCTCCCATTAACTGTTGTGCTACTTGTCCTTTATACCTCCTACACTTTATACATTTAGTTAATTGATTTTTCACGGTTCTTCTTCCGTTTATTATCCAATATTTCCTCTTTATGTACTGTAATGTCTGTTGTAGTCCGCTATGTAGATTTCTTGTATGACTCTCCGATATAATTAATTTTGTTAGTGCACTGTCCTTAGGTAAAATTATAGGATGTTTTTCCGCGTACTGTAGCTTCGTGTGCCTCAGCCTTCCGGTGACTCTTAGAATCCCTTGTTTATCCAGGAATGGTACCAATGATGCTAATTTTCTCTTCCTGTCTAGTTGCTGTTTCTTCTCCAGCTTATTGATTTCTTGCTTGAATTTGTTGAGCTGTGTGAGCTTTATCACTTTTAACAATGTTTCCTCTAATTCTCGGACTGTATTGTCCTTGATTTTTGTCCTTCTTTCTGCAGTTGTTTGCAAATCTCATGCAATATGATACTACTCTTCTCATTCTTTCCAAATTCGAGAATCTCTCGCATATGTCCTCCTTTATCGTTACCATGTGCGCCGTTACTTTCGTTTTGACTTCCTCCTCATTTGTTTCAGGTATATCCTCTGCCGTTAGCCTAAGTGCTTGTTTACTCGTCAGCCAAGTTGGTCCCTTCCACCATAACTCTGCTTCTAATAACTCTGATGCGGTACTTCCACGTGAGAGGATGTCCGCTGGGTTTTCTTTCGTATCCACTTTATGCCAATTTTCTGGTCCTATAACTCCTTTTATCTCCTCTACTCTGTTGGCGACGAACATTTTCCATCTTTTTGATGATCCCTTTATCCACGCCAGGGTTATTGTTGAGTCCAACCATGCATATATTGCCATGTTCTCCCTGTTCAATGCTTGTAGGGTTTTCTTCATTAAATTTGCTAATAGTACCGCGGCACACAATTCCAATCTTGGTAATGTCGTTTTCCCTTTCAATGGTGCGACTTTAGATTTTGCTATCACTAGATTCGTTTTAATTTCCGGGTCTAACACCCTTGAATAAATTACCGCTCCATATCCTTTCAGAGACGCATCTGCGAATCCATGTAGTTCTACTCTGCTTGTTTTATTTAAATTGTTCCACCTGGGTAATGTTATTTTCTCAAGATTTATTAATTGTGCCTGATATGCTTTCCACCGGCTTTGTTGCGTGCTAGTTAATTCTTTATCCCAACTGGTCTTTTGCTCCCAAAGTTCTTGTCTGAACATTTTCGCCTGAATTACTACTGGTGCTATCCATCCTAATGGGTCATATAGTTTTGCTACTTCTGACAGTATGTGTCTTTTCGTTATTTTCTTTGTCGTCGTTATTTCTATCTTGAATCTGATTGTATCTTCTTTAGGTGACCAATGTATTCCTAACGTCTTTCGTATTTCTTCTTGCTTGAATGCTTTTGAGTCTACATTCCTCATTTCTTCCGGTACGTTCTCCATTATTTTTTCTTCGTTGCTCAATCATTTTCTAAGTGTAAATCCACCTTTCTTGAAAATTTGTATTAGTTCCTTTTGGGCTGCTTCTGCTTCTTTTCTGCTTTCGACAATTGGTCGTTTTCATGTATTACCTTCGTAAACAGATCGTGGAAAGTTCTCCACGTTTCATATTTTCCTTCATACACAGGGATTTTTACCTGCGGTAATGTCACACCATCTCTTCTCTGTGTGCTGTCTGGTCGTTGCATCCCAGGCCGAATTTTCTTTACAGTTTCCCTGACCTTCCTCCTTAGCTGATTATCCTCTCTACTTCGTCACTGTCTATAACGTCTAGCTCATCATTTACTGTTGCTTCTATGATGAGTGTGTTTATTTTCTCCATGTGTTCTTTCAACTCTGCTTGCAGTTCTTCATCGTACTGCAAGTCTTGTTCATATTCTTGTAATAATTCTTCGATTTTTTGTTTTCTTATTTGTATCTCCTTTCCTTTTGTTGTCTTTCCTCTTTTCAAGATTCTTCCATATTCTTCCAATAGGGGTTTTCCCTCAATATATGTCTTAAAGACCTGCTCGTAGTATTTTGTTTCGAAGTATTTGTCTTTCGTTACTCCACTCTCTAGTAATTTCTCGTGGTTATGCACAAATCTTGTCCAATAATCCTCTAACCTATCCTGACGCTCTTTACTGTATTGTTGATTCTTGCGAGATCCAGGGTCTCTCTTAAGAGACGATACCTGTTTACAAATCTCTGCTCCAATCTCTGCTTGCTTGTTCTGTACCGCTTCCATGTTTAAATTCACCTACTTTTATCCAGTAGTAAGTGTTTTTACGGTATTTTTAAAATGTCATTTATATTTTCAATTTACTATGATTCACGTTTAAATGATGCGGGAATTTTACTCTTTTTGACATTGCTGACGCTCAGTTTTTCTGTAGGTCAGTTGTACATGTAGGTTAATGTCGTCAAGCAAAATATTATGTTACACAACTATAAATAGAAACCTCTCGGCTACTATGTTTAATTAAAATTATGCAATATGAATGAAATACAAAGCAATATGTACCTATTAACGTATACGTTTTTTCTTTATCAAATTTTTAAATAAAAAAAATAATAGGTAGTAAATATTTGTAGGGATAAATACCGTTTATTATTATTATATAGGCAAAAAAAAATATCTATCTGTAAGTTAAATAGTTTGGGTTTAAATGGCAAATATTGTATATAATGCACTAAAAAATATATATTGTATGTATGTATACGTCAATTAGTTTGGGTTTAAATGGAAAATATTGTATAGAATGCACTAAAAAATATATATTGTATGTATGTATACGTCAATTAGTTTGGGTTTAAATGGAAAATATTGTATATACGATACGTAAAAGTTGGAAAAATATTATGTTATTCAAAAACTTACGGTTTTTTCTTTATGTTTCTGGACGTTGCGACTCTCCTGGTTCTGGAATGGCTGTGCAAGTGATCCTGTAGTTTGTAGGTTCTGTAGTGGCTTTCTGGATCTGGCTTCTGGTTCTGTAGTTCGATCTCTGGCTCTGCTATGGCTTTCTGGATCTGGTTTCTGTTCTGTATTTCGATCTCTGGCTCTGCAATGGCTTTCTGGATCTGGTTCTGCTCTGTATTTCGATCTCTGGCTCTGCAATGGCTTTCTGGATCTGGCTTCTGGCCTTTATTTCGATCTCTGGCTCTGCGATGGCTTTCTGGATCTGGTTTCTGTTCTGTACTCCCGGGCCTAGCGTCGTCTATCTGCTACTGTGTTCGTTTGGTGTGGACTGTAGTTGTAGGCCTCCTTTTTTTCTCGATAAGGACCATGTATAAAGATAAGGATATAAACACCGAATAGCGATAAAGGTATTTATTGATAGAACCGACACTAGGGTAATTCTACCCCGGGAGTACTTCCGAACACTGACTAATTACTGATACGCGATTAGCTAAAGACTGATGTAGACTCCTTCTCTAGGCCCTAGGTCTTAGTTTTATAGAAGCTTAAATTGGGTCATTGGTGACGCGAGGCCCGCGTGATTTGTATATCTAATTAAGGTAAATAATTCTACTTTTGTCAGCACTTTCGTGTCATTTCCAAATTATATTGTTGATAATTGACCAATTTGGATCTAAACTAATAATCTACGTGTGTGAATATAAAAACAAATAAATTCGTGCAATCTACTGGGTGATATAATTATTCTGTTCAATATCGGATATGAATTCTGAATATTTGTTATTGGACAACACCCTGTAAATAAATGTGTAATAATCAATCATGGAATGCATTAATTATAAGATAATTACCAGACCGTATTGTCATAAAATGACAATGTCATACAATGACATTAATTAACTTCATCTTTTGTTTTAAAATCGATTTATAGAGTAAGAATTTAAATAATGGTAAATTACGCAAAAACTGTGAGACCTAGGTATAGGACATCCATATACCATTCGAAAGAGGTAAATTTGTTAAGTATAATTATTTATTAATATACATGGTGTTCCATTTAAAATACGCATCATATGACACAATGAATACCCCACTAATGAAACTATAAATTTTGAACACCCTGTAGACAAATGTGTAATAATTAATCATGGAGTACATTCAACCAATATCTAACTATTTAGATGTAAAAGTAATGTTTTTATAATTTCTTAAATAACTTGAGAATAAGCCTTCTTTTTAAACTTTACATTTTAAGAAAAGTCAACATAACTCAGAACACTCTGTACATAGGTATAGGGAAGCCTTAAGAAACAATACCTTATTTTTTGCGGACAATTAAAAATGCAATAAAATACAGGGTGTTCCATAAGAAAAAATATAACTTTGATACGCCGCCATTTATTGGGACACCCTGTATATTTCAATATAATTTTAAAATGTAGCTTTTATCAACTTACAAACTATTCAATTTAAATTTCTTTCAAATCTTTTACCGTTTCGCTGTAATATTCCGTCCCGTTAGTGGTGACTCACCCTGTATATATATATATCTATATATTGATACATGTATCCATGTAACTTCCAAAGTAGATACTTGTAATACGTTGTCACTTCATATATACCGTTATGACTTCCGATTTCGGAAGTCACAACGTTTTGCCTAAATTTTTACGAATTTGGCTACTAGATGGTATTAGAAGGCTTATATCAAAAATTTCACTAGAAGTCACATCGTATCTAATATACTCATAAGATCAGATTTTAGTACGACGGTATATCATCAGCGCTAGTGTCGCTCCCGTACGAGAATACACGTGATATACACAACGCGTAGGGACTTCCGTATACCACACCGCTCGTTGTGACTTCCGTTATTTGGCAACGCTGTATAAACGTTCCCAGACGCCAGACATTTCATTGTTATAGATTTGCGGTCGTAGTATTTTGTGCAGCTGTTATTTAAATATGAGTAATAGCAGACCTGCTTTACTTTCATAGTTAGCGTTAAATTAAATATATTATCTTTATAATTAGTATATTATACATGTACAAAATTCAAAGTGTCCATTAAATAATATAAATTATTTTTTAATAACCTTATTAAAAAATAAATTTAGGTAAATATTTTCATTTCACGAAATTGCCGAAAATCGCGTATAGGTATTTTGGACCTAGGCTGAAAAGTCAATTTTAGTGATTGTTACTTCGGAAGTAAGTAAAAGTATAAAAACACACAAAAAAATTGAAACAATGAATTAAAAGTGATAAATAGCTCTAATAAAGTAATAAATTCTAGTAATAATATGAAATACAGTAAACTCTCTCTTAACAGACACCTCCCTTTGCCGGGCACCTCCTCTATATGGACGGTTTTTCAAACAAAAATAATTCGGCGATATATGAACCTGTACCCTTCAACTGACAACTGACACTCAACACCGGACGTTGACAGTAAAAATGATGTGTAAATGCGGATCTTCTTCTTCTTCTTATGCCGTCTTCTAACCAAGGTTGGCGATCACCTTTTTAAACGCTTCTCTGTCTTTTGCAAAGTGAAATATCTGTTCAACACTGAGGTTAGTCCAATCTCTGATATTCCTCAGCCAAGATTTCTTCTTTCTTCCCAAACCTTTTTCCCCGCTACTCTTCCTTGCATGATGACGTGTAGCAGAGAGTATTTATAGTTACGAAGTATGTGGCCCAGATACGATGTTTTTCTTATTTTAATTGTGTTCATAAACTTCCTGACATGTCCAATTCTTCTTAACACTTCTTCGTTTGAGACTTTTGCAGTCCAAGGAATTTTCAGAATACGCCTATACAGCCACATCTCGAATGCCTCCAATTGTTTTACGGATTGTGCTTTTAGAGTCCAAGCTTCTACCCCATATAGTAGTTGCGACCAAACATAACATTCGACGAACCTCAATCTAATGTCCATACTCAATTTCTTATTTGTAAACATTAACTTGAATTTTATAAATCCTTTTTGAGCTATTTCTATTCTCACCTTTATTTCCTCATCATGATCTAATTGTGAGTTTATAATTGCTCCTAGGTATTTATACCTCTCGATTCTTTCTATCGGTTTACCTCCAATGTCAGATGTATGTTGTCAACAGGGTTTTTTGAGATCACCATTAATGTGGTTTTATTTATATTCATTGTTATTCCCATCTTTTTGCTTTCTCTGTTAATGATATATAGGAGAATTTGTAAATTGTCTATATTCTCTGCCATGATTGCGGTATCGTCTGAAAATCTTATGTTATTAATGATGCTACCTCCAATCCTTACACCTTCAATTCTTTCCCATAGTGCCTCCTGAAATATTAGTTGGGAGTACACATTGAATAATTGTGGCGACAGCACCCATCCGTGCACGACAGCACGTATCCGCAAATGTGGATAGTAAATATAAAATGAAGAACTTTTTCCAAATATTTTACGATATAAAACTACATTTTTTATTATTTATTAAGCTCAATATTCCTTGTTGGCCTAAGAATAAAACGTTTACATTTCTGATTACATTTTATTTTAGTCTTATAAATTTTATTTAATTACAATTCAGTCCATTTATACAATCTTTCACCACCTACTTCCCTCTCCTTCAGTTCAATGCTAGTTGTTTCCATCTCGCAATGTTACTTTTCTTCAGGTCTTCGTACACACTGTCCTCCCATCTTTCTCTTGGCCTGCCTTTCCTTCTCTTTTGTTATGGTCTACGTAAGAGTACCATTTTGGCATTCTTTTACTTCTCATTCTTTCGATTTGCCCCAAATGTTATTCTCTGTGCTTTGATCGTCATCGTTATCGTTGGCTCTTTATACAGTTCTTCCAGTTCTTTATTGGTTCTCCTTCTCCACTGATCTATTTTCGCACCTCCATATTATATTGCTCTTAGCATTTTTCTCTGCAATCTTTCTAAAAGGTCTGTTTCTGACTTTTCAGCACCCATGTTTCGCATGCTCTGCGTATGATACTGTAGGTCATTTTTTATCGTTTCAAATTGATACATAGCCGGATCAAAGAACAATCTGACCCAAAAAAAATAAAGGAAGGATGAAAATTTGGGAATAGGTAGTTGAAATTGTCTATTATTATATAAGAAAAAGTTAACTACTCTACGCACCCTCCATTTTACAAAAATTGAGGGGAATACCCCTTCTCGGAGGTGAAAAATATAGAGTTATTTGCGAGTGAATATATTCATTTTCAACAACAAAAAACATGTTTTAGACGGTTTTTCGCAAATAACTCAAAAAGTAAGTATTTTATCGAAGAAGATATTCTTAGTAAAAATCTAGCTTATAAATAGTGAAAAGAATGGAGTACGCATGAAATCTGTATACCCAGTAGAAGCGGAGTTGTAACTAATGAAAAGTAAGTCCTTATTCGTCCAATTCCAAATCGAATATTTTAAAGTGAAATAACCAAAAAACGGAGAACTTTCCGGGGAAAACTTTTTAAAATTTTTTTTAAAGTGTTTAAAAACAGGTTTATTTTTGTTTTTTTTTAACTTCTAACATTAAAAGTAAGTGAGTTACGCTCAAAATATTTTTGCTCCCTTTTATATTTTGGTAAAAACAATCGCGAAAATCACCCCCTAATTAGCATCCCAAATAAAATGAATCGTTACTGCTTCACAAGGTATTTTGTTTATGTATTCTTTATAATGATCTATAAGTTTTATTGGTTCAAACTGTTCAATTTTGAAAAAAATTGGTTTTAAAATAAAAAAAAATTTCTGATTTTGAAAAAAATTCCTTTTTTTTTCAAAATAACTGAAAAATTATTAGTAATACCAAAAACCTCAAACAGTAATAAAATGTACGTTTTGAGTTCTGATTATTTTGGATTTTTTGTTTTCCTGGTAGACAAAAATTGGTTATGCTAAGACTGTTCAAAGTTTGCATACACTCGTGATTAGTGACTTGTTCAAGCCATTTTAACTAAAGCCATTTCAAAAAGAAGCACTTTGAACCGATGAAACTTACAGATCATATAAAGAATACATAAGAAAAGTAAAGTGTGAAGCGGTAACGATTAAATTTATTTGAGATGCTAATTAGGGGGTGATTTTCGCGATTTTTATACCAAAAAATAAAAAGGGTTGAGCCCTTTTATTTGTGTAACAATATTTTGAGCGTAACTCACTTACTTTTAACGTTAAAAGTTCCTTTAAAAAACAAAAATAAACCTTTTTTTAAACACTTTAAAAAAGTTGTAATTAATTTTCCCTGAAAAGTGCTCCGTTTTTTGGTTATTTCACGTCGAAACATTGGATTTGACGAAGATGAAATTTAATGAAAAAAGAAGATTTGATGAAATTTGACGAAGAAGGACCTACTCCTCATTAGCTACAACTCTGCTTCTACTGGTTCAACAGACTTCATATGTACACCATTTGTTTCACTTTTTTATAAGCTATATTTTTGCTAAGAATACATTTTTCGATAAAATACTTAGAGTTACTTGCGAAAAACCGTTCATAAGCATAAAAATGAACATATTCACTTGCAAATAACTCGAAAAGTATTGACTTAGTGAAAAAACTCTATAGAACAAAAGTTGCTTAAAATTAGTTATTTTATCCAATTCCGGACTTATTTTGAATGTATATTTTCAACCCCAAGAAGGGTGTATTCCCCTCCATTTTTGTAAAATGGAGGAGATGTAGAATTGTAAACATTTTCTTATATAATAATAATAGACAATTTCAACTACCTATTCCCAAATTTTCATCCTTAATTTATTTTTTGGAGGTTTTCGATAAGTTTTGTATTCCTTGATCGGGCTAACAGATCTTTACACAAGTGATATTTGATATTAGGTATGAATACTGTTTACGCTATATTAATTATGTAATACAAATCTGTTCACATCTTTTAACTGTTAGCAACGCAAGCAAAATTTTAATGTGTATGTCGATCCATGAAAGAATTGCTGACCCCATTATTACTCTGATAATAAATACCTCGATAAATTTTTGTGTTTTGACTGAAATATGAATCTTAACTTAATTGTCGAATGAAGATATTTGGGTTCAATAGACGTCATTGTATTAATTTGTAGGCCTTAGCGTTTTGGTTAAAATTTCATAAATTATTTTCGGATTAAATTTCACAATAAATTTTGTGCATGATCTGAGCCATCAACCTATATGTACATATAATTAAAGTAACTGAAATAATTTTAGTTATTAAAAATTTTAAATTAACAAAATACAAAATATTACTCTAGTAATACATTGTTACTCTAGTAATATTTATTTTGATGACACCCGACTTGGTCGTCGAAACGTTAATGAAATAATTTTTTTTAGTAAAATTGTGGCTTATTTCTCATTAAAAATAATTAATTATATCATATTTATTTTTCCCTTAAACGGACACCTGCCTTAAACGGACAGTTTATGCGGATCAACTACTGTCCATCCAAGGGAGAGTTCATTCTATAATAGAATAATTGTATCTAATTATTAAAAGTATTTGCTTTAAACGTGTGCAGAAATACATCATATTAGCAGAGCTCGGAAAATAAGCACTTAAAAATTCTAAAAATGTTTTAAACAAATTGTTACAGTTGCTATTTTTGTGCCGTAAAAATTTTTTTGGATCACTGTTACTGTTAAAAAAACTGACACTGACACTGACTTTGGATAACTGACAAACTCCCTGAGCGTTTTTTGCAATTATAGGATTTGCAACATTTTGTTTTTTATTTGTTACTAAGCTCGATTTTCTTGGCCGGAGTGTATCTACCTTTATATTGTTCATAATATTTTATTATTCAATATTATATTATTAAATTTAAAATGTCGTTAGTAAACTCCAACTCCAACAACAACCTGGAGCTAAAATAAAATCACTAAAAATATTTGTTAAAATTACTATTACCTAGCATCATTTTATTCATTATATTCATTTATTCTTCTTCTTCATCTTTTTGTGTAGACATAACTCTGTCTGTTTTTCAATGTGACTCCAGTAAGTTGTCATTCCATCGTTTTCGTGGTCTTCCCACTGATCGCCTTCCTATTGGGGAACCGTCTCTCGCCGTCCTTACTACTCTGTTTATTGTCATTCGGCTTTTGTGGTCATTCCACCATTCTATTCTTCTGTTTTTCACCCAGTTATTAATGTTGTCCACCTTGCATCTCTGTCGTATACGTATATCTGCACTTCTGGCTCTATCACATAGTGTCTTACCATCGATTTTTCGAAGTGTTTTCACCTCTGCTGTTTCTAGCAGTCTTTTTGTCCTTTCTGTATCAGATTGTGTTGCTGTCGCGTATGTCATTATTAGTCTGAGGACTCTTTTGTAAATTCTGCCTTCCATTTCTTTTCCGATATTTTTATTTCTCCATATTATGTCATTCAGGCAGCCTGCGGCTCTGTTTACTTTATTCACCTGAGCTTGTACTTCGGTTTCGAGCCTTCCGTAGATAGAGCTAGATAGTGTGATGCCTAGATATTTAAACTCTATGACTTGTGCTATTATCTGACCGTCCAGCTCTAATTTACAACTAGATTTGTTGTTATAACCATGCATTTAGTCTTTTTTGGGGAAATCAACATGTTAAATTTTCTAGCGGTTATATTAAATTGGTGCAGCATACGTTGTAAATCATCTTCACTTTGAGAGATTAGTATTGCGTCGTCTGCATAGCAGATTATTTGAAGTTGTTTTCTCCCATTTGGTATCTTTCTTTTGTTCTTACTTTTTTTTTATTATTTCATCCATGATCAGGTTGAACAATAGAGAACAAGACAGGGAGTCTCCCTGTCTTATCCCATTGCCAGCTTCAATTGGGTCAGTTAGTTCTTTATCTACTTTTACTCTGATCGTGTTGTTCTGATAGATATTTTCGATCGTTTTAATTATTCCTAGAGGTACCTCTCTTGCGTAAAATAAATGGATAACGTCTTTTAATTTGACTCTGTCAAATTCCTTTTTAAAATCGACGAAACATAAGTATGCCGGTTTGTTGTATTCTACTGATTTCTCTTGAATCTGCCTCATTATAAATATAGCGTCGGTACATGATCTTCCCGACCTTAAACCTTGTTGTTCTTCTGCTAATCTTATAATTGTATTCAGTGTGTTTGTTATCACTTAGTGTTGTGTTTAATAAATTAATTCCTCTGTAATTCTCCGGGGGTCCGAATTACAGACTCATATTCATTTACAGAATTATGTTCATTAATAGCTGTAATTGACTAATGCATAGTTTTAATTATTGTAACAATTATTATTACAGTTAAACTATATAATATTAATGATATTTTATATATAGAATTAAGCCGTTTAACCAATTAAGCCAATTAACCAATTTCGATTTCCAATGCGAAAATGACATGTAATGAGAAATCAAGAACGTTACCGCCTTCTCCAACGGATTTTTCAAGGGAAGGTAAGTGGTAAAAGAGGACGTGGTAAAAGTGGTAAACTTTACGAACGTGGTATAACATGACTACCACTGAACTGTCCCGCGCTGCGGTAAACAAAGTCAAGATAGCCATGATGATCGCCAACATCCGGAACGGGTAGGCACTTTAAAAAGAAGACATTCTTATTGGAACGCTAGATACCAATGAATTCCACTGCCAAGTGTGAGACTCTAAGATAACAGATCACGCTCAAACTACGAGGTAAATTTGGCAGAAGAGACGTTGTGACTTCCAAAAACATGACAACATCGCTGGAAGTGACAACGCGACTTGAACTACCCTATTTACAGAAGCCACAACGTATTATGTCCGCTTCCGTATATACCTATATATATACAACATTTATTATGGTAAATCCTTTCCCCTCAATATGTAGATCTATCGTAGCACCCCCCCTCTTATCAAATATACAATTTTTAAAAAATAATCCCAAGTAGAAAAGGTGGAAGCCAGACAGCCTCTTCTGTATACCGGAAGTCACAACTTAACGTGCATCAATATATATATATATATATATATATATATATATATATATATATATATGTGTGAAAAGAGAAAATAATTATTCTCTTGGTAGCCCGGCGAATAGCAAAATCAAGCTTTATAACAATAAAGCTATGAAAGGCGATGTAACGGAATCCTTTTTCCGACAATACATCATGCAAACACCGTTTGGGCTAACCAATTCGTCTCTTACTGGAGAATACAGTAAAATGAAAAATAGATAATTGCATTTCAGTTAGATTCGAACCCCACCGGTGCCCCGACTAGTTTCGACTCATGTCAAGTCGTCATCAGGAGACACTAGGTAGGTGTTCGAAGCTAACTGATTTGCCGCTATTCCTTGGTGAATTTATAAACTAAACCCACCAGAGTATGCTTAGTTAAACCTCTATATGTGAAAAGAGAAAATAATTATTCCCTTGGTAGCCCGGCGAATAGCAAAATCAAGCTTTATAACAATAAAGCTATGAAAGGCGATGTAACGGAATCCTTTTTCCGACAATACATCATGCAAACACCGTTTGGGCTAACCAATTCGTCTCTTACTGGAGAATACAGTAAAATGAAAAATAGATAATTGTATTTCAGTTAGATTCGAACCCCACCGGTGCCCCGACTAGTTTCGACTCATGTCAAGTCGTCATCGGGAGACACTAGGTAGGTGTTCGAAGCTAACTGATTTGCCGCTATTCCTTGGTGAATTTATAAACTTTATATAGGAAAAAGGATTCCGTTACATCGCCTTTCATAGCTTTATTGTTATAAAGCTTGATTTTGCTATTCGCCGGGCTACCAAGAGAATAATTATTTTCTCTTTTCACATATAGAGGTCGTACTAAGTATACTCTGGTGGGTTTAGTTTATAAATTCACCAAGGAATAGTGGCAAATCAGTTATCTTCGAACACCTACCTAGTGTCTCCTGATGACGACTTGACATGAGTCGAAACTAGTCGGGGCACCGGTGGGGTTCGAATCTAACTGAAATGCAATTATCTATTTTTCATATATATATATATATATATATATATATATATATATATATATATATATATATATATATATATATATATATATATATATATATATATAATATATATATATATATATATATAGATATATATATATATAGATATATATATATATATATAAAACTCTTTATAATAATTCCAAGCTTTCGATAATGTTTATTATCATCTTCAGGGAAAATTATTTGAGAATGTAGAGCCTAGTTGTTAAATACTGACATAACAATGAAATTTTGTCTTGGTAAATAGTAAATAATATAAATTAAAGTAAAAACTATATAAAAACTTATAAAAATCTGAGTATAAAGCGATAAAAGCTAAAATATTTTTTAAAAAATTATGTATGTCTAATTGGCATTTTACAAAATTTTAATTTTGTAATTTATACTCAGATTTTTATAAGTTTTTATATAGTTTTTACTTTAATTTATATTATTTACTATTTACCAAGACAAAATTTCATTGTTATGTCAGTATTTAACAACTAGGCTCTACATCCTCAAATAATTTTCCCTGAAGATGATAATAAATATATATATATATATATATATATATATATATATATATATATATATATATATATATATATATAAAACAGATGAAATAGAGTATAAATAGAATATATATATATATATATATATATATATATATTGATGCACGTTAAGTTGTGACTTCCGGTATACAGAAGAGGCTGTCCGACTTCCACCTTTTCTACTAGGAATTATTTTTTAAAAATTGTGTATTTGGTAAAAGGGGGGCTTATAAAATGGGTCTACCTATTGAGGGGAAAGGATTTACCAAAATAAATTTTGTATATATATACGTATATACCGAAGCGTACAGCATACGTTATGGCTTCCATATATAGGGTAGTTCAAGGCGCGTTGTCACTTCCAGCGGTGTTGTCATATTTTGGAAGTCACAACGACTCGTCTGCTAGATTTACCTCCTATTTTGAGCGTAATGTGTGATCTTTTGAAACTTTTACTGTGAATACAGTTGTCTGTGTTTTAAAGTTGTCTATTTAAATTAAAATATTGATATTCTTTTGATTATACAGGTTTACAAAAAAATACATTTCGGACTATTTGACGAAACCATATGACTAGGGGGGTTTTTGGGGTCGCTGGTTACGAATCCGGGGTTCGCTAACCTCTATCACGTCAGGTAAAGGTTATTTCAAGGACAAACCAAGATAAATCGACAGTCGCTCTGAAAAAGTATATTAGGAGGGTTTTGGGGTCGCTTATAACGAATCCAGGATCCACTGACCTCTATCACGTCTAGCTGAAGGTCATTTCGAGGTCAAATCAAGATAAATCAACACAATCGCTGTGAAAAAGTATATTAGGGTGTTTTTGGGGTCCCTGATCACAAAACTGGGGCCCGTTGAGCTCAACCACGTCAGGTAAAGGCCATTTAAGGTCAAATCAATTTTGTTAACTCCTCCTGATTTGAACTTGAAATGACCTTTACATGACGTAGTAGAGCTCAACGGACCGCAGTTTTCATGATCAGCGACCGCAAAACTCCCTATACTTTCAGAGCAATTGTGTCAATTTATGTTGATTTGACCTTAAAATGACGTTGAACTAGACGAGATAGAGGTCAGCGGACTCCGGATTCATCTTCGGCGACCCCAAGAACCCCCTAATATACTTTTTCAGAGCGACTGTCGATTTATCTTGATTTGACCTTGAAATGACCTTTACCTGACGCGATAGAGGTGAGCAGACCCCGGATTTGTGATCAGCCACTCCAAAAACCCCCTTGTCATATGGTTTCGTCAAATTGTCCGAAATTTAGTTTTTTTTTTGTAAACCTGTGTTATTTTTGATAATATGATTGATATTTATTTTACAAAAATACTAATATATTATTATTGCTGTAAAATGGATTTATTGGAATTAATTAAAAAAGTGTTAATAGTAAGTCATTTATTTACGAAAATTATATCAAAAATGTTAATAAATAAATTTGAACTTATAGAAAATTTTAATATTTTAGATTTTATTACAGGCACCGTCCTTTTAATTTTTGATGTACCAATAATAATATGTAATAAAAAATTAAAAGTCTAAACCCTCCAGGTGGGGATTACCCGCTAAAAAGCTATCTAGATCCATCTTTTTCGAGCAGATTTTTCCCAATCTGCTACTCGATACTATTGACTATGCTTCTCCATTTCTTTCTATCCTCTTTTGTTTTTCTGCTAGTCTCTAATTCCTGCCCTATATAAATCTTCCTTTAATTCCTGTAACCATTTATTCTAGTTCCTCCGCGTCTCCTTCTAACTCCTGGTCTCCATTGTAAAATTGAGTTTATAGTTGTTGCGCTACCTGCTCTCCATATATGCCCCAACAATCCAACTCTGTGCCCAAATCAGAAAATCTGGAATAATATCTACCCGGGTCGAAACATTTTTTTTTTAATATATGAAAATAGTTATTTATGAAACGGAGTGAGTGCTATACATCGCGTAAGTTCGCAAAAAGTACTTCACGCACAATTTCATACAATATTTTATCTACGATAAACAAATAAAAATACTGTAACTCTTCGTCACTGGAATTCATTTCTATTCTACAATTCTTAGAACTGTGACATATAAAAATTCTAATTTCTTTCAAACCACAAAACTGTCAAATTTTTTTTTGTAATTTATTGCTCATTATGTCATCACCTCTCTTGTGCTCTGCACAAGAGATCTAAGGTTAGAGCTAAGAATAAGGTTGGCTTGGACCTTGAATGCGGCATCAATGAAAAAACTGGAATCATTCGAGATGTGGGTATATAGAAGAATTCTAAAAATATCATGGACAGAACACGTCACAAACAAAGAGGTTCTGAGAAAGGTGAATAAAGAAATGGAAGTCTTAAATACAATTAAAACCAGAAAATTGGAATATCTCGGACATATTACACGTGGAGAGAGATACAACTTGCTCCAACTCATTATGCAGGGAAAGATTCAAGGAAAAAGAAGCATAGGGAGACGCAGAATATCGTGGTTGCGCAACCTGAGAGAATGGTACGGATGTACATCAAACGAACTTTTCAGAGCAGCCGTCTCCAAGGTCCGAATAGCTATCATGATTGCCGACCTCCTTCGCGGAGATGGCACTTGAAGAAAAAGAAGATGTCATCACCATGAAACGCGAAAGTTAAGAAAGAATATTTAATTATATGAAAGTGTGTCAAAAACAGTGAGAAAAGTAAATCCCATTTAAAATACATTGTTACTTCATGCTTACTTTAAAGCACTGCTATCTATAATGACAGTTTTCACAAACTAAAAATTTATCAATTATAATATGACAAAGAGTAGATAAAAGTCATTTATTAATTATTAATTGATTATAGTCAGAAGAAAATTAGATCATGCACCCCTTGTTTTTTATAATTGTTAACATACTAAATTACATATCCAATAATTATTGTTATCCATTAAATAGATCGATGCAGATCGGCCTTATATCGGATCCTCTTCTATTAGTCCGTTCGCTGACGGTAAAATATTGCAAAACCCATAAATTTTAAAAAACCACTTAAGATTGACATGAAATTTGGCATACACATAGGTAACATATCAAAGAAGAAAATTGATATTGTGCCGATGTTTTCTTTTGCCAAGCAGACATTCCGTTAACATTTTTAGTCACAACATAATAACAATGTTAAAGTATTATTAGAGCAACGCTTTATGGTGTCACATTTCTTTTAATGACCGACACACAAAATATTTTAATGACGGATCCCACACTAGAACCAGATTTTTATTACCTACTGCTGATAAGGTAAAGAGTTATTAAATATCACTCGTTGTCATCTCTGTGTTAATTTGAAATAATAAAATATAAATATTGTAGTTTTGTATTCTAAAATATTTGGAAAAAATATCTATGTATTTTTTTTTTTCATTTAGGTACACATCATTTTAAGGGATTGTCCGGAAGAGTACAGGCTCAATATATCGGCAAATTAATTTTGTTTTAAATACCGTCCGTATAGAGGAGGTGCTCGTTGGGGATAGGCGCAAAATCTTAGTCCAGTGCTAATTAAATGCATTAATTTTTTTCGAATTCTGAGAAAACTAATAAGTATTTTTGAAAAATTTAAACGCAGAATGGAAGCTTACATTATTACCGAGGGCAGAAAGTCCCAGAAAACTTATATAATGTTTATTTTAATAACTTATATACCTAATATATGTTTATTTTAATAAAGATAATGGGATGAAAAAACAAGAGAAAAGTTAGTGTGATTTTTAATTTCGAATATTTCATTCAAAAGAAACTTTTTTTTATTCTAAGGGACTTTCGGTCCCCCGTAATAATGTTATCTTTCATTCTGGGTGTATGTTTTAAAAAATATTTAATAGTTTTCTCAGGATTCGAAAAAAAATAAATGTATTAAAATAGCATTGGACAGAGATTTTGCGCCTACCCCCTTAAGAGAGAGTTTACTGCATTTTATATTATTACTAGAATTTATTACTTTAAACTTTTTATCGCTCTTGATTCATTTTATCGTGTATTTAATTCCATTCAATTGTAATTGTACATTCAATTTTTTTGTAATTTTTACACGTTTTATTACTTTCGAAATAACAATAACTATAAAATCGATTTTTCAGCCTACTTGGGTCAAAAAAATACACAATTTTCGGAAATTTCGTTAAATGAGAACATTTACCTACATTTCTTGTATTTAAGCTTTTAATAAGATTTTTAAAAATAATTTAGATTATTTAATAGATACATTCACCGGCACGAAAAACGGGCACCCCAAAAAATGGGTCATTTTTGATGGCTCGTATCTCCTAAACCTATTCTCCGATTTAAGTATTTCTTTAATATGTTATAGCCTTATTCTTTAACTATATCGCTGTAATAATATTGTTTCTAGACAGGTAAATTATCATTGTATACTGGGCGTACCAATCAAACTGGTTTTTTTTTTCAATTTTCACAACACTCTGTGGAATATTCTAGCCTTTATACAATATTGAAATTAAAACCCAACTATAGCCCCATGTTTTCTTAATGTTCTGTTTGTTATTCATTCGCTTATGTTGGATAATAAAAAAGTTAGGGACTTTAACAATTAAACATGTTCTTTATCAATACATGGTGTTTCTAAATAAGTGCGACAAACTTTAAGGGGTAATTCTGCATGAAAAAATAATGATCGTTTACTTGATAAAGCTATGTCCGCAAATGCTTGCAAATATAAAATTATTTTGCCACACGATCATTATTTTTTCATGCAGAAATTACCCCTTAAAATTTGTCGCACTTATATTTAGAAACACCTGTATCGATAAAGAACGTGGCTAGTTGTTAAAGTCCTTAACTTTTTTATTATCCAACGTAAGCGAATGAATAAAAAAACAGAATGTTAATAAAACCTGGAGCTATAGTTAGGCTTTAATTTAAATATTTTATAAAGGCTAGAATATTCCACAGGGTGTTGTGAAAATTGAGAAAAAAACCCAGTTTGATTGGTACACCCGGTATACAATGAAAATTTACCTGTCTATCAACAATGTTATCATAGCTATATTGTTAAATAATAAGGCTATAACATATTAAAAACATTACTTAAATCGGACCAAAGGTTTGGGAGATACGAGACATCAAAAATTACCCATTTTTTTAGGGTGCCCGTTTTTCGTGCCGGTGAGTGTAGATTAAATTAGAAGTTCATTGTAAAAAAGGAAGTAAACAAAAACACGAGAAAAATGAATTTATATAAGTAAATAGGTAAGTAAATATTATAGATTGAAATAAGTACAGAAAATATATAATTATAGAGATATATAATCACTTATTGTACTTAGTAAAGCAGATCTGCTTTACTAAGTACTTTAAAAGTAAAACTTTAAAAGTAAAGCAGATCTGCTATTATTCATGTTTAAAAACAAAAGGCACACAAAACACTAAGTACGATTAGGACCGCGAATCTACAACAGATAAATGTCTGGAAACCGTTACACAGGGTTGCCAAAAAACGGAAGTCACACCGAGCGGTGTGGTATACGGAAGACGCTACGCGTTGTGTACATAACCTGTATAGTAGCACGGGAGGGACACTAGCGCTGGTGATATACCGTCGAACTAAAATCTGATCTTATGAGTATGTTAGATACGATATGACTTCCAGCGAAATTTTTAATATAAGCCTTCTGATACCATCTAGTAGCCAAATTCGTAAAAATATAGACAAAACGTTGTGACTTCCGAAATCGGAAGTCATAACGGTATATATGAAGTAACAACGTATTACGAGAATCTACTTTGGAAGTCACATGGATACATGTATCAATATATATATATATATATATATATATATATATATATATATATATATATATATATATATATATATATGCATGCATGTAGGGCTTCGGCAAAAGCTTTGCCAATGCTAGATTTTACATACCAAATAAATGGTGTAAGATATATATATATATATATATATATATATATATATATATATATATATATATATTGATGTGATCTTGATTATTGATATGAGATAATATTCTTATATGTCACTTAATTTAATCAATGTATTAATACTAATCTAATTAATTAACCAGATCACATATCAATATGTTTTCAATCTCAGGGCGAATTATAAATTAATTACTTACTTTCGTGGCTTCTGAATATTTCTTAATGGTTCCTAATCGGGATAGAAAAGAAAAGAGTAAAAAAAAAATACACATATGGGTTACAATTATAATCAAAATATTTTTTATTTTATAAAAGGCAATCAATGCTTAATATTTGCTATTTCTTATTATTCTTAAACATAACATTTACAAATGGGAATCTTATTTCCTTTTGGTTTTCAATTGAAAGTTTTTATTAACATTTAACTATCAGGAGTTATTAGGAACAACTCTATTTAAGTTTGATGAAGCTTTTCTGATATTATTGATTATGTTATTCAATTTTTTATGTGTAATTTAATACGAAAAACCCATACATTCATGTCCAAACAAATGAGACTGACCTTTTCCTGGTGAACTGAAAATGTCCTCACACAAGACCCGTTTCCTGCTATCCTTGGCTGCGATCAAACCTCGTCCTGGCTTCCAGTAATGTTCTCCTTTGAAAAACTAGCTCGAATAGCTCTCGTTCCTGCGTCTGTCGTGATGCTGTGTTCTACCTTTCTCGAAACTGCTATCAGCTACCGGGACACTCTTGGCTCAAGGAGGTTCTTTTACTCTTGACCTGGCCTACTTCTCGTTCCACGATAGATACTCCACACTCACGGAACTACACCGGCTTTCTCACTCTCCGTACACTACCGTCTACTACTCGACTTCACTTCTCGACAGCTCAAAACATTCTGATCTCACTTTGTCATCCATTCCCCTACTTTCTAAATATTCCTTCCCGATTCACAAATCAATCTTCCACCACCAACTCTCATTCGTAATATTCCTCAAAACCAATTTTTAATCTTTCTAAATATGCTTAATGGATTTCAAAAGAAAATATTTAATTCCCATTCTAAAATACTTTCTAACTATTTACAAATTTTAATGACCTATTCTCTCTTTCAAATGAGTCTTATTTAGCATAGGCTAATGATCGAAACCTTCCGCGAAAAACGATAATGAACTATCATCTATTTCACTGAGTTTTATTTAGCATAGGCTAATGATCGACCTTCCGAGAAGAACGATAATGGTACGCGTCATTCACTTTGTTTATCTAAGCACATTGTTCCGAGTTTCGTACGCTTATTCTAATCACTTCTTAAAATTAAATATAACAATTTGTTGTATACAGGTTGTTTTAAATTTATATGCCCGTGGTTGAGAAAATTGAAAATATTTTATATTAAATTGAATTTTGTTTATAATTATCAAAATTTAATTTTCATATCAAAAAGAAATATAACAATATATATATATATATATATATATATATATATATATATATATATATATATATATATATATATATATATATATATATATATATATGTTACACTTGAAGTTTCCGCGGGAGCTATATGTGCTTTCTGTTGTTTTTCGGGTTTGACTCCGCGTTGAATAATTTTGGTTTTGAGAAAAACCATTATTTTGACGACGTTTCGGCAAGATCACACTTGCCATTGTCAAGTCAGGTGGTTCCGCTTCTCGCTGCTGCTTGAAGTAAACTGAATTCTTACTCACGATACCGTCACTTATGTAGTTGATCCTGATGCTGCTGCTTGCCCTGCGCGAACTCGGGTTCTTGTTATTGGTCCGGTGTAGGTTGCAGTCGTCGGTGGGATGTTACGCGTGGATGTTGCGGCCTGATTTATTTTGGTCTTTTTCTTCAGTACCGTTTTCCATGTTGTAGGAAGCCGTTGCGCATCATCTCTTTGGTTTAAGCCGTTCGGATTTCTTTCAATTTCTATCGATTCTCTGATTTTCCGTTTTCTTTTTACTTCGATGTTAGCTAACATCGTTGTTTGGTTCAGGTTTATTGTGTGTCCTGTATTTGCGACATGTTGAGCCAGGGATGACGTGGTATAAAAAGTGAAGTGAAAGTTATTTAGGATTATAATTTTAAACCGATTGTTTATTACGGAAAAGGTAAAACCACAGGTAGATGTAATTATTAGTTTTTAGAAAAATAGAGGTAAGGAGAATTGGAATTTTAAATATGTTTGTTTAATGACAGGAATATTTAGATAATTTCCGAAAAGTCATTAGTTTTGAGTAGAAGTATTGTTTGAAAGTATGACTGGGTTTTTCGGAGGGAGGTGGAGAGAGAAATGTTTCTGATTGGCTTGGAAATTTGGAATGGGGAAAGTTTTGTTTGAATGTTGAGATAGTTTTGGAAGGAGGAATTCATTGTGTTATCGGCATCCGAAAGGGGCAGTCAAAAGTTGTCGTGAGTAGTTCAGCAGCAAGTTCTAGTGTTTTGTTTTGATAGTGGGAGTAGCCGAAAAGTGGTACGAGAGACAAATCAAATCGAGAAGAAATACCTCTTTGATTCTGTAAAGTCCAAGAGAGTAAGTTACAAGAATTATGATTATTAAAATTATTTGTGACGCCAAGTAAAAAAGATACTTGGGTCTCAGGAGATTATTGTTGAAAGAAAGAGAGGAGAGAGTTTTGGAGTTTATTGAACGAGTACTGGCAAAAAAGAGGCCTGTCTTGTGTTTTGGAGAAGTAGTTGCTGGTATCCTGCTGGATTGTTTTTTTCTGGGAGATTGTTTTTTTCTGGGAGAAAATTTTAACTACATGCCGACCACCAGAAGCAAAAGCAAAGAAAACAAAAAACAAGAGGAACATTTGGAACAATAAGAACATATAGAACAAGAAGACATTTTCGAAACAACAATCATGGCATCAGAACCACAGGAATTATCAGGAATAGATAAATTATTACGACTGATGCAACTCCAGTCACAAAAAATGGATAAAATTGATAAAAATCAGGAAGAAACGAAACAAGCCATGGAAGAAACATCAAAGAAACTGGATAAAACACAACAAAAAATGGATGACAATCAACAGGAAACAAAACAAGCAATAGAAGAGAACAATAAGAAAATAGAGGAACGCATAGAAAAGTATGAAAAGGAAATAAAAGGATGTTTGACAACAATGAAAAACGAGATAGAACAACAAGAAATGAAAATTAAAGAGCACATGCAAGAACAAGAAATGAGAATGAAGGATCACATGAAAGAACAAGAAATGAAAATTTAAAATAAAATGGAGGAGTTAACAAATTGCCAGAAAAAGGAACTAGAAAATTTTTAAAATAAGTTGGAAAATGCTATTTAAATAGACAGAGAAGAAGTGGAAAAAAGAATCACAGAAATAGAAAAACAAGTCACCGAAAACAAGACGCAACAGAATTTCGGAGAAAGAAGGGAAACTATTATCCATAGTACAGAGGATGTGAAAATAAGTTTTGGCGGGGATGTAAAAAAATTAAACCCAGTAATTTTCATAAATAATTTAAAAAAGAAAGTACAATATATCGGTAATTTCGAAACAGCCAAAGAAACGATAAGGAACCATCTTAAAGATTAGGCGAGTTTATGGTTTGATAGCAAAGAAGAAGAATTGGACAATTGGCATAAATTCGAACAAAAGTTCCTGAGTAATTTCTGGGGAAAAATACAACAGCTAGAAATAAACAAGGAGTTGCAAAATGGGAGGTACCATGATAGAATGGGTATTTCAGAAAAAACATATGCACTACAATTATACAACAATGCAAAACATCTACAGTACAATTATTCTTCCGAACAGCTAGTAGAACTGATAGCCAGACATTTTGAAGATACCTTAGAAGATCACATAACGTTACAAAACTACAAAGATATCGACAGTTTGTGCCAAATTTTACAAATACGAAAAGCAAGAATGAGAGAAAGAGAAATAAGAAGATCGCAAGAAAATTATAGACAACGCGAAAATCAAGACTATAGAGATAGAAGACAAAACTTTAGGAGAGATTATACAAGAAGAGAATTTATTCCGAGGAGTGAAAACGAAAGTAGAGACAATGGAAGAGGAAACTATGAACAAAGAAATCGACAATGGAACGAAGACAGATATCGAGAAAATTAAAATAGAAGTAACACCCGCACATATCAAGAAGACAGAAATGATAATAGAAGGAATGAACAGGAAAATCGTGGAAACCGATACGGGTCCAACAGACCGAGAGAAAATAGAAGAGCGGTAAACAATACGCAAATAGGCGAATATGAGGATGAGAGACAAAGCGACGAAAGAAGAAGCGAAGAAGAACAGCAAGCGTTTTTTCACGAAGGCGCTCACTAAACACAAAAGAACAAACAGGAATTTTTTGTCACCCGAAGGAATTTATTAAATTAGCAGGAAATAATGATAAAAGAAGTGGAGTAAATTTAAAATTTGTAGATGGTTTTATCAATGAGAAACCGATTAAAATTATGATTGATACTGGTTCGGAAATTACATTGATTAACAGGAAATTAATAGAAGAGGTTGATTTAACGAATTTAATTTACAAAATTCCCAGGGTAAATTTAGTGGGCGCAAATAAACGGACTTTGGCAACTATAAATGAAGGAATACGAATAAGTATACGATTGGGCAAGAAATTTTATGCACTACAATGTGTTATAATGCCGAACATGATACATGATATGATCGTAGAAGTGGATGAATTGTCAGAAAAACATGTGGTGATAGATTTCAAAAATAATACGATGAAAATCACAGAGGAAAAAGAAGAACAGAACATTCTGGAAATGGACAAGGAACATGAGAAACGGAAAAAGGATAATGTAGACAAAAAACAAACGGTGGAAATGAATTTGGCAATGAAGCAAGGACAGAGAAGAAAGAGGAGAAAGCAGCAGAAGATAAGTAAAGACAAGGAAGCCTGGTGTTCCTCGAAAAAAGAGATGAGCCCAGAAGAAGAAAAAGAAGAAAAGAGAGTGACAAAAGAAAATGAAGCTTGGGATTCCTCAAAAGAAGAGATGAGCCCAGAAGAAGAAAAAGAAGAAAAAAGATTGACACAAGAAAATGAAGCTTGGAATTCCTCAAAAGAAGAGATGAGCCCAGAAGAAGAGATCAGAATAGAAAAAGAAGGCGAAAGAGATACCATTGAAACTGTGGTATTTGAAGAAGAAGTATGCAAAATGGAGGAGGCAGAATACACAATAAACATGTGTAAAGAATCGGAAGAAAACGAAAGAAAATTGATATGTGGAGAAGAAAAGGAGAAGGAACTGCGTGTAATATTGAGGGAGTATGAAAATTTAATAAATGAAGAAAACAGAGTAGCCAAAAAGTATGAACATTCATTTGAGGTTAAAGACTTAGGAAATTTTCTATCGAAATCTTACCCTATCCCACCTAAGTACAGATACTGGGAAAAAGGAAGCAATTGTTTTTCAGGTGTTACTCAATATTTTGACACAATAGAAAAGTGTTGTTGTCGAGAGAAAATCATTTTTTTTTGTTGCACTTATTAATAACGATTTTATCTCAAAACAAGGCGAGGATGTTATTGTGTTTCAATTTATCAATCAAAGATAGAATAAAAATTTTAATTTTTTTAATATAACGCGGACACATAAATTTGATACACCCTGTATATTGATTTGTAAATATTTATTAGAAGTTAGCTTTCAACGCAAAATGGTTTCTCCTTAATGAATTTTTCCAAGAAGAATTAAAAACATTTTTGTAAATAAAAAGTGAAGTGAAAGTTATTTAGGATTATAATTTTAAACCGATTGTTTATTACGGAAAAGGTAAAACCACAGGTAGATGTAATTATTAGCTTTTAGAAAAATAGAGGTAAAGAGAATTGGAATTTTAAATATGTTTGTTTAATGACAGGAATATTTAGATAATTTCCGAAAAGTGATTAGTTTTGAGTAGAAGTATTGTTTGAAAGAATTACTGGGTTTTTCGATTGAAACAGGGAGGTGGAGAGAGAAATGTTTCTGGTTGGCTTGGAAATTTGGAATGGGGAAAGTTTTGTTTGAATGTTGAGATAGTTTTGGAAAGAGGAATTCATTGTGTTATCGGCATCCGAAAGGGGCAGTCAAAAGTTTTCGTGAGTAGTTCAGCAGCAAGTACTAGTGTTTTGTTTTGATAGTGGGAGTAGCCGAAAAGTGGTACGAGAGACAAATCAAATCGAGAAGAAATACCTCTTTGATTCTGTAAAGTCCAAGAGAGTAAGTTACAAGAATTATCATTATTAAAATTATTTGTGACACCAAGTAAAAAAGATACTTGGATCTCAGGAGATTATTGTTGAGAGAAAGAGAGGAGAGAGTTTTGGAGTTTTTTGAACGAGTACTGGCAAAAAAGAGGCCTGGCTTGTGTTTTGGAGAAATAGTTGCTGGTATCCTGCTGGATTGTTTGCTGAGAACGGAGAGGGCTTTAATTGGTAGCCTAACATAATCAACAAGGAGGAGCTGTTTGGGTCAAGAGGAGACATCATTGTGTGTGAATCAAAAAGGTCAGTCAATAACCTATGTGATAGATTTTTTTTATAATCAGCAGTTTAATTTTGTTACATAAAAGCATATGCATTTAAGATTTCAACATTTCAAAAATTTAATAGGAAGTATAAAGTAATTTGCGAATACCAAATTTGTTTGTTTAGCTTGTTTTATTAATAGTATCAAGAACAAAGCGATAAATATTTGTTTGAATTACATTAATTTATATGGTAAAAGTTTCTTTTGGACAGTTATGCCCACAGGATTTAATTAATAAATTTACAGAGCATTGCTTTTGATAATAAAGGTATTTGTATGTGTTTATTTATGATTTTTCTATTCATCTCCTTTTCCTATTTTATCCCGATAAGGATCAACTAAGAGATACTGAAACCACGAGAGAAGATAAGTATAAGATAAGATAATTTAGACATTTTTTCATATTATAAAAAGGCACCCTGAGATTCTTTCTTAATTTTTATGTATGATTTGCGTTAATTAAATAATTGATCAAGTAAATAATAATTAATATAAAAGTAATAGAAAGCAGATCATAACAAAATATATATATATATATATATATATATATATATATATACCGGGTGGTGAATCGGAAAACGGGCCATAGGAAACTCAATGTAAAATTCTAAACTGTTGAATTCCTGCTTACCTAATTATGTTACATCAAAAGTCATGAGAAGTTATTTGTAGAGGATTGAAATCTGTATTAAAAACAGAAGTTACAATTGTTCTACGATTTAAACACATTCCAAAATTTTGAAAAATATAATGTATTTACCGCAGTAGGTATGTGTGGGTATGTTGGGCCACACGTTACTATTTAACTGACATTGAGCACATTATTGACTGAAGAAAATATCTTTATTATTAATACTTTCTCCTTAACTAAGGGTATCTTATCAACTTTATTGTGTTTTAAACAAAAAATGATAAAATAATTAAAAAAATTGACAGTTCTAATTGTTAATATAATAAATTCATTGTCAACAAATGCAATCGTATACACATTATTGTATTGTGTGTGGCCTAGCTTTGGCGTATTACTCTGAAAATTGTATTATATTTTTACAAAATTTTGAATAATTATTGTTCATAGAACAATATTAACAGTTGTTTTCAATAAAGATTTCAATTCTCTACAAATAGTTTCTGATGACTTTTGATGTAAAATAATTAGGGAAGCAGGAATTTAACAGCTTAGAATTTTACATTGAGTTTCCTATGGCCCGCTTTCCAATTCACCACCCGGTATATATATATATATATATATATATATATATATATATATATATATATATATATATATATTGTTATATTTCTATTTGATATGAAAATTAAATTTTGATAATTATAAACAGGATTCACTTTGATATAAAATATTTTTAATTTTCTCAACCTCGGGCATATAAATTTAGAACAACCTGTATACAACAAATTGTTATATTTAATTTTAAGAAGTGATTAGAATAAGCGTACGAAACTCGGAACAATGTGCTTAGATAAACAAAGTGAATGACGCGTACCATTATCGTTCTTCTCGGAAGGTCGATCATTAGCCTATGCTAAATAAAACTCAGTGAAATAGATGATAGTTCATTATCGTTTTTCGCGGAAGGTTTCGATCATTAGCCTATGCTATATAAGACTAAGTGGAAATAGAGAATAGGTCATTAAAATTTGTATATAGTAGAAAGTAATTTTAGAATGGGAATTAACTATTTTCTTTGAAATCCATTAAGCATATTTAGAAAGTTTAAAAATTGGTTTTGAGGAATACTGCGAATGAGAGTTGGTGGTGGAATTTTGATTTGTGAATCTGGAAGGGATATTTAGAAAGTAGGGGAATGGATGAGAAAGTGAGATCAGAATGTTTTGAGCTGTCGAGAAGTGAAGTCGAGTAGTAGACGGTAGTGTACGGAGAGTGAGAAAGCCGGTAGTTCCGTGAGTGTGGAGTATCTATCGTGGAACGAGAAGTAGGCCAGGTCGAGAGTAAAAGAACCTCCTTGAGCCAAGAGTGTCCCGGTAGCTGATAGCAGTTTCGAAAAAGGTAGAACACAGCATCACGACAAAAGCAGGAACGAGAGCTATTCGAGCTAGTTTTTCAAAGGAGAACATTACTGGAAGCCAGGACGAGGTTTGATCGCAGCCAAGGATAGCAGGAAACGGGTCTTGTGTGAGGACATTTTCAGTTCACCAGGAAAAGGTCAGTCTCATTTGTTTGGACATGAATGTATGGGTTTTTTCGTATTAAATTCCACATAAAAAATTGAATAACATAATCAATAATATCAGAAAAGCTTCATCAAAGTTAAATAGAGTTGTTCCTAATAACTCCTAATAGTTAAATGTTAATAAAAACTTTCAATTGAAAACCAAAAGGAAATAAGATTCCCATTTGTAAATGTTATGTTTAAGAATAATAAGAAATAGCAAATATTAAGCATTGATTGCCTTTTAAATAAAATAAAAAATATTTTGATTATAATTGTAACCCATATGTGTATTTTTTTTTACTCTTTTCTTTTCTATCCCGATTAGGAACCATTAAGAAATATTTGAAGCCACGAAAGTAAGTAATTAATTTATAATTCGCCCTGAGATTGAAAACATATTGATATGTGATCTGGTTAATTAATTAGATTAGTATTAATACATTGATTAAATTAAGTGACATATAAGAATATTATCTCATATCAATAATCAAGATCACATCAACTGTCGTCCAACGTGGAGGGCATTGTAAAGTATTTCTAGTGGCAAATTTGAAGGATAGAAAGAGTAAAGCCGGTATTTGAAAATTTATATGCCTGTGGTAAAAAGTGAGATACTTACATTTGATAACATAAAATTTTAGATCTCTTTAGGTACAAATTTTACATAACTGATTTAATATTTTATTTTTACGATATTACATTTGATATATTTATTGACAATTTATAATATTTGGGTGAGAAAAAGTCGTCTTGGTAACATACTAGTAAAATTTCATATTTGGCGGGGACAGTACTTCTTGAAAACAAATGTCTGTGACAAGAAGCCAAAGCAAAGACAACAAAAAACAAAAAGAACATTCAAATCAAGAGAATAATTCAGACCAAGAAGACATTTTAGACACGACAATCATGGCATCAGAACAGCAAGAATTATCAGGAATAGATAAAATATTACAAATGATGCAACTCCAGTCACAAAGAATGGAACAAAAACTGGATGAAAATCAACGTGAAACGAAACAAGCCATGGAAGAAACATCAAAGAAAATGGATAAAGTGGATCAAAAAATGGATGAAACACAGCAAAAAATGGATGACAATCAACAGGAAACAAAACAAGCCATAGAAGAAAACAACAGAAATATAGAGAGTATTAAGAAGGAAATGGTTAAAAAAATAGAAGAGATTGCAGAAAAGAGCGAGAAACAGGAGTTAGAGATTAAAGAAATCAAAATCAAAATAAAGGAGGTGACGAATTGGCAGAAAAACATGTAGTGATAGATTTTAAAAATAATACGATGAAACTAACAGAAGAAAAGGAACAGGACAAGGAACAGGAGAAACAAAATACGGACGAATCAGGTAAAGAACAAACAGTGGAAATGAATTTGGCAACGAAGCAAGGACAAAGAAGAAAAGGGAGAAAAAGTCAGAAAAGGATAAAAGAAAATGAAACCTGTGGCTCCTCAAAAGAAGAGTTGAGCCCAGAAGAAGAAAATTTGAGAGTATCAGAAACAAAGGAAACCTGGGATTCCTCAAAAGAAGAGACGAGCTCAGGAGAAGAAGAAATAAAGCTAAAAAATGAAAGTGAAAAGAATATGATAGAAACAGTGGTATTTGAAGAGCAGGTATATGCAAACGAGGATGCAGAATGCATGGTAAACATGTGTGAAGAATCTAAAAAAAAAGACAGAAAATTGATATGTGGAGAAGGGAAAGAAAAAGAATTGCGGGTGATGTTAAGAAACTACGAAAATTTGATCAATGAGGAAAACAGAGTGGCTAAAAAGTACGAACATTCATTTGAGGTGAAAAACTTGGGAAATTTTCGATCAAAGACTTACCCGATTCCATACAAGTATCGACAAGAGGTGAAAGAAGAAATAAATAAAATGTTGGAAGATCAAATCATCGAAAGATGTGATTCACCGTATGTTAACCCGATTGTGATAGTAAAGAAAAGCAATGGAGAATTGAGATTATGTTTAGATGCCAGGAATATCAACCAGCACACTGTATCACAATATGAATCACCTCTAAACATCGAGGCCATTTTTGGAAGAATCACCGGGTCACACATATTTTCGAAAATTGACTTAAAACACAGTTTTTGGTTGATACCGTTAGCTGAAAAGTGTAGAAACTACACCGCTTTTTCTATTGATGGTATTGTCTACCGGTTTAAGGTAGTGCCATTTGGATTGCAGAGTGCTTGTGCTGCACTCGTCCGAGCTCTACATACCATTTTGAATCGCCATGAAGATTTCATAGTTCATTATATCGATGATTTATTAATTTTTTCACAAGATACTCAGAGTCATCTGGAACACATAGAAATAATTCTGAAAGAATTGGACACAGCGGGATTGAAATTAAACATTGAAAAATGTCAATTTTTTCAAAAAGAAGTCATGTATTTGGGTTTTCAATTGGACACCAAAACAGTAAGATTAGCCGAAGACAGAGTCAAGCTCATAGATGAATACCCAAGACCAACGAATTTGAAAACATTGAGAGGTTTTCTTGGCACGATAAATTATTTTAAAAAGCTGATTCCCGATTTAAGCCAAAAGGAAATCCCTCTGATAAAATTGCTTAAAAAAGGAATAAAATGGAATTGGAAAGAAGAACAGGAGGAAGCTTTCGAAACATTAAAACGAGAATTCGCAAAAGGAACGAAAATATACCACCCTATTTACAATTTACCTTTTATACTCCGAACTGATGCGTCCATACAAAAATTTGCAGGAGTTCTGTCTCAAATACAAAACGACCAAGAAGTGCCGATATGTTTTATATCTCGAGTGACTAAAACACATGAGAGAAAATATAGTGTTACAGAATTGGAGTTTGCCAGTGTACTATATTGCGTAAACAAATTGAGGTTTTACTTATTGGGAGCAAAATTCACAATCGAAACAGACCATGCAGCTTTAGTACATATCATGAAGAATAGATTAGTAAATAATAGAATACATAGAGGCATTCTATTATTACAGGAGTATGATTTTGAGTTCCGATATATAAAAGGAAAAGACAACATAATAGCCGACGCTCTAACACGGGGTGAGGACACCGGAAAAAAGGAAACAATTACTCTACAGGTGGGACTAAATAGATTAATACAAGAAGAAGGGATATATTCATTAAATGAGATAAGGACAAACCAGGAAGACCTAGAGGAAAGAGAGAAAAGAAGAGCGGAAGTAGAAAATAACATATATTTTAAGAGAATAGACGGAAAGGAACTATATTTAGTGACACAGACATTGGCCGAAAAGATAATAAAGAAATTACATGAGGACAATGGGCATATCGGTAGCAGAAAAGTTTGGCTCGTTTTTAGGGAAAATTACATCAGCCGACAGGATTACCGCATTGCAAAGGAAATTACCCAGAAGTGCGATGTATGTCAAAAATATAAGAGTCGGAATTTCAAAAACGAAAATGTTGCCAAAAATATTGAAGCCCGAAACAAACTAGACATTGTAGCAATAGATATGTTAAGCGATCTAATTATGACCACTAAAAGGAACAAACATATTCTGGTAATGGTGGATGTGTTTTCAAAATACGTAAAATTATATAGTTGCCGCACCACAAAGGGGGAAGAAATATTAAGAAAAATCGACAATTTTATAGCCATAGTAGGAACACCAAAAAAGATTCTACTGGACAATGCAACGTATTTCCGAAATGATCGTTTCAAGGGACAACTTCGAGAACGAGGAATAGAGACAAATTTTGTCAGCATCAGGCATCCACAGAGTAATCCTTCGGAACGATTCATACAGGAAGTGACGAAATTTCTTCGCATTGCAACAGATGGTCAACATCGCCACTGGGACAGAAAAATGGCGGAAATAGAAAGGTATCTAAATACAATTCCGAGCACAGTAACAAAAGAGACCCCAGAATACATCATGAAGGGTGTACTGCCGATAAGGCCATGGGAAGACCAAGAGCCAAAAGAATATCAACAGGTGATTGAAACCGTACAGAGAAGGTTACGGCGAAGCAACGAAAAATATATCCAAAGACAGGAACAAAATAGAAAAAGAAGACCAGTGACTTTCCAAAAGGGTGAAAAAGTACTCGTGAGGGCATTACGAGTATCAAATCTTCCTGGGGGCATTTGCGCAAAGTTGATGCCTGTTTTCGAAGGCCCGTACATCGTGAATAATGAAAATGGGATAAATAGTTATGAGTTGAGGCACAGGAACTCGGAAAAGATCCGAGGAATTTATAATATTCACGATGTATACAAATATCACGAATAAAAGACAGAATTACATGAAGTAGATAGTAAGTTAAGATATAAGACGTAGATTAAAGTAAGGAAATATACAGGGAGTTGGTTTTGCCTCGAGAAAATTTATTTAAAAATGCAGATAAATTTTATCGAATACAAGGCGGGGATTTGTTATATTTCTATTTGATATGAAAATTAAATTTTGATAATTATAAACAGGATTCACTTTAATATAAAATATTTTTAATTTTCTCAACCTCGGGCATATAAATTTAGAACAACCTGTATACAACAAATTGTTATATTTAATTTTAAGAAGTGATTAGAATAAGCGTACGAAACTCGGAACAATGTGCTTAGATAAACAAAGTGAATGACGCGTACCATTATCGTTCTTCTCGGAAGGTCGATCATTAGCCTATGCTAAATAAAACTCAGTGAAATAGATGATAGTTCATTATCGTTTTTCGCGGAAGGTTTCGATCATTAGCCTATGCTATATAAGACTAAGTGGAAATAGAGAATAGGTCATTAAAATTTGTATATAGTAGAATGTAATTTTAGAATGGGAATTAACTATTTTCTTTGAAATCCATTAAGCATATTTAGAAAGTTTAAAAATTGGTTTTGAGGAATGCTGCGAATGAGAGTTGGTGGTGGAATTTTGATTTGTGAATCTGGAAGGGATATTTAGAAAGTAGGGGAATGGATGAGAAAGTGAGATCAGAATGTTTTGAGCTGTCGAGAAGTGAAGTCGAGTAGTAGACGGTAGTGTACGGAGAGTGAGAAAGCCGGTAGTTCCGTGAGTGTGGAGTATCTATCGTGGAACGAGAAGTAGGCCAGGTCGAGAGTAAAAGAACCTCCTTGAGCCAAGAGTGTCCCGGTAGCTGATAGCAGTTTCGAAAAAGGTAGAACACAGCATCACGACAAAAGCAGGAACGAGAGCTATTCGAGCTAGTTTTTCAAAGGAGAACATTACTGGAAGCCAGGACGAGGTTTGATCGCAGCCAAGGATAGCAGGAAACGGGTCTTGTGTGAGGACATTTTCAGTTCACCAGGAAAAGGTCAGTCTCATTTGTTTGGACATGAATGTATGGGTTTTTTCGTATTAAATTCCACATAAAAAATTGAATAACATAATCAATAATATCAGAAAAGCTTCATCAAAGTTAAATAGAGTTGTTCCTAATAACTCCTAATAGTTAAATGTTAATAAAAACTTTCAATTGAAAACCAAAAGGAAATAAGATTCCCATTTGTAAATGTTATGTTTAAGAATAATAAGAAATAGCAAATATTAAGCATTGATTGCCTTTTAAATAAAATAAAAAATATTTTGATTATAATTGTAACCCATATGTGTATTTTTTTTACTCTTTTCTTTTCTATCCCGATTAGGAACCATTAAGAAATATTTGAAGCCACGAAAGTAAGTAATTAATTTATAATTCGCCCTGAGATTGAAAACATATTGATATGTGATCTGGTTAATTAATTAGATTAGTATTAATACATTGATTAAATTAAGTGACATATAAGAATATTATCTCATATCAATAATCAAGATCACATCAATATATATATATATATATATATATATATATATATATATATATATCTGGACCGTTCACTCTTGCTAGAGTATAGGCTCTGAGCTTCGCTGGTGTCGCTCCTAGCGGTTACTAATTCAACTTTTACTGGTAATTTTTAAATTTATTATTTAATTGTCATCGCTTAATATTTACAACGCAAAAAAGTAATTAAATTGTAATCGATTTTTTTAAGATTTTTCTAATCATTTTGACGTTCTATTAATAAAATATCAATTTCTTACTTCGGATACTTTGACAATAATCGTGTAGATGGCGCTAAGATTATAATAGATTATTTATAATTAGATATTACGGAACATTAAAAAAACTTCAATTCAGTATTTAAAACGTAAGTATATTTAAGGTAAAAATATATACCACAGCTTTGACCAACTAATATTGTTTATAATTAATGTTTTTAATTTTAATTTTAAATTAATCACTTTGACATTTATGTCAAATTTCCGGTAAACGTTTACAAACTTGTCACTACCGGCGTTCGCGAATTTGTAAATATCCCCTCTACGTACGAGCTCACAGCGTATAGGTCGCTCAAATACTATGAGCTCTTTTAATCCATTTCACGCCGTGGATTAGTCCGCAGTTTCCTTTAGGTCATCGTTCATAGGTTATGATGTTTTTTTGCCTTCTCTACTATCTTCTTCCACTCACTCCGGTCTTGAATCTTATCTCTCCAGTTTGCAATTTCCATCTTTGCTATATCGTCTAGCAGTTGATCTTCCCATCTTATTTTTGGTCTTTCTCTTGGTCTATTTGTTACTGGTCTCCAGTTCATTATCTTCCTGATCAGTTCTTCTACCCCTCTTCTTTGTGTGTGCCCAAACCATCTGAGTCTTTGTGCTTTAATGAATTTTACTATATCTTCTCCTTTAGTTATATTTATTATTTCATGGTTCATCAGCTTTCTATATTCCCCTGTTTCTGTCTTCACTGGGCCATTTATTCTTCTCAAAATTTTTCTCTCAATTATTCTTAACTTTTCTTCGTCTTTTTTCGTAAGGCACATTACTTCTGCTCCATAGGCTATCACTGGTCTAATTGCTGCTGTATATATTTTTGATTTTGTTTTTTGCTCAGGTTTTTGTCCTTGAGTAGTCGGTGATATTTCCAATATACTCTATTACCTGCTTTAATTCTTTCGTTTATCTCTATACTCCTTCCGTTTTTGCCGTCCACCATCACCCCCAGGTATTTGAAGCAATCTACTCTCTGGAATGTATTTTCACCTATCTTTATTTCTGTTATTCTGTTTACATTGTCTCTTGTGCTTATAAGGTATTTTGTTTTATGTTGATTGATTATTAATCCTCTCGTCTTTGCTTCTCTTACAAGGGTTAAAAGTGCCTCTTCTAGTCTTTTTTTATCTCGTGCTACCAGTCCTAGGTCATCCGCATATCCTATGATCTGTATCCTATGATCTAACGCGTATCACTCGCCTATATTAGGGACATTTTCGGTACTTCATAATCAGGTAGGGACATAATCAGTAGTGTCTAATATTCCGGGTCACACAACCAAAAAAAAGTACCATATTCCACCAAAGATATAAAAAAATAAAATAAGACCAAGTTTTACTAACCCCCTTAAAATCAATAGAAAGTTTGGTCGGGGTAGCAAGAACTAAAATCTGACTAAACTAAAATAAACAAAAACTAAACTATATACAAATATTTACACAAAATAGGACAAAGTTCACATACGGTTACACAAGTTACACAAGTGTAACTTTCCTGTAACACGGACAAATAAAAATTATGGAAGATAAAGTACGCAAAGGCGTAAAACAATTTTTTTTTAAGAACAAATGAAAAAAATAAGCAAGCAGTCAAAGGAATCGATAAAATCAAAAACTAAAAAGAAAATAAAGAATACTTGTAAGAACTATTCTTCACAATAAAACAGATTTGAAATAGTAGATTACGGTCCTGTCCAAAAATAAAAATTGTGATTTTACACATACAGAAAATAACTGAACAGCAAAACATTTTCACAACCTGGTTGGATTCAAAGATATGCTTGTGATAAGTTTACTAACAAAGCACAAGAATCCCGAAAAGCACTGGATCAGTTGCTGAATTGCAACCATGAACGACTTCTCATTCCGACGGGTCAACTGGCGAGTTTATCCCAAATCAAAACCCTAACCTTTCCCAGTGTCTGGTCATTCACACTGCCAAACAACAACTCCCAACAACAACAAAGTCGGAACTCGTAGGCCCCATAAGCAAGAGCAAAACCAAATCAAACCAAAAGCAAAAAAATGTCTACCATCCGTCGGCAAAACTTAAAAAAAACTTAAAATAAAATAAAGAACAGTATATGTTCTTACTGGGTCAATCTAATGTAGTACAAAAATATCAAGGTGGTCTAACAATAAGGTGAGTTGACTAAGAAACAAACACAACATAGGCTGTGGGCTACACCCAAAAATTTGTTCTAATAACAACTCAAACAAAAATCGATTGCTAAGAACGTCAGACGAACTTCCATCGAAGCAAAATATCGAACGTGTAGACTTCTCTTGAAAGTCCACCATCGAAACGAAATATACCGAACGTGTTGAGTGCATCTACCATCGGAAGGTAATGACCGAACGTGTAGAGTGTATCTACCATCGGAAGGTAATGACTTAAAAGACTGTAAGCCCTGAAAAATTTCAGAAAATCTTTTAAGAAAACAAAAATTAAACCACAAATACTGATGTTCAGAAAAATAAAATTAGTACTACAATCGACCACACTAAACAAAATTAAGCTTGTAGGAAAGTTCGCAATCAAAGACAAAACGACGTTTATCAAGCTTATCTCCTACTAATAAAAAAAATAAAAAAAATTGCAACACAAAGTAAATCAAAAAAATAATTTTCAAACCTAACAGATCATTAATCCGTCGAACATCTCAACAGATCCCAAAAATACGAAAACAAAGTGGCAAAACAAAATATATAGGCTTTACCTAATAGTTAATCTGTTAAATGATATGAAAATATTTAAAAATTGTTATTCAAAAATAAGCTGAAGTCGAAAATGAAAATATTAACGACAAAAAAATGAAAATTAAATTGAATTACTTTTGGCTGAATGTTTCTATTAAATCGAATCGAAAATTTTTACAGAATTTTCTTCGTTATTTTAACGAAAAAACATTTTTTTTACAACACATTGTAAAAAAAACACAAAACAGTAAATTAATATCCTTTCTCTTGATCGTAAGACATTTAACTGAGTAGGTAAGTTACAACACAAAAAATAATAAAATTTGAAAATAATAGTATTTATTTTCACAAGTCGATCATAAACACAAATTAATAAAGTACGAGACGCTGTCGCAAGCTCTCGCACTATAAGATTTCTGTTAAATAAAAATGCGATGATCCTAAAAATTAGAACATCTGCGATTGAAGGTTGCACGCGTCGGTGCTTTGACCTTTAAACAAAGCATAAAATATGATACAGATCTAAACAGCTGATCGATATAGGTCACAATCAGACGAAGGCAAATAAAAGCAGATAAAAATGTTACGAAAATTTAAAATATAGGCACTGAAACATAAATGGAAAATACTGTAGAATGCTAATAAAAGTTAGATGCCCAACGCATGGGTGCCATTTATGTAACACGAAATGAAAATACCCACGTTGGGCGCCATTTATGTAACATTAAATGAAAACAATAGCCTAAACGGTGGGCGGCACTTTGTAATCGTCCCTCGAAATCATTTTTGAAATTTGACAAGATGTTGATATGTCATATAGGGGGATGTTACATAATGAAGAACATGGCCACGGTCGCTACTGTCTCAGAGCTTTAAAAAGGGGTGGATTCTTAAAAGGTGTTATGAAGTGTGACCAACTAGCCCGAAAAATCCCAAAGTAATTTGGACATGGCCCAAATTACGAAGTCGTGTCCCGGCGTCCCGGACAATGCTTCCGGGCCATCCGAATTTTCAACGTTTTGGCAAAATTCTCTTTTGAAATTTTTAATACGTTATTTTTTTAAGAATTCACATCAAATTGAATTCTTCTCATTTTTACGTAAATTCAATCGGTCGACAAATAATATGATAGTAAGAAGTAACCACATAAAAATGTTCAGAAACTGTTTTCTTATTGTATGTTTGACAATTATATTTTTGATGGGATTAAGCCACAATTGATTGTAATGATAATTTCGTTACCTCAGTTGATTTTCTAATTTTTCGTTTTTGATAACGATTTTCGGATTGGAAGCCGAAACGTCAAAAACTAACAAAAATATAATTATCATTACAACCAATTGTGGCTTAATCCGCTTCATCCCATCAAAATATAATTGTCAACATAAATATGTTAAATAATCAATTCTTCTTCTTCTTCCTTCTTGTATTTAGGCTTTAAAGCCTGTTTCTTCTTCAATAGTAGCCTCCTAAATTGTTTAAGTTATCGCACCATCTTTTTCTTGGTCTGCCATACTTCTTCGTTCATTTGGTGACTTATCTCGTGCTATTCGTACTATCCTATCCTCTGCCTCTGTTATTCTACTAATGTGTTCGTTCCACTCCTGTTTCCGTTTTGTCACCCATCCATTTATGTCTTCTACATTGCATGATCTTCTTATGTTTTCGCTTCTCTCCCTATCCAACAGACTTTTCCCTGATATTCGTCGTAGTATTTTCATCTCTGTTGTTACTAGTAGTCGTCTCGTTTTAGATGTGTCAGGTCTTGTTTCCGCTGTATATGTCAATATAAGTCTAATTGCTGCTTGATGGATTCTTGCTTTTGTGTCTTGTGTTAGGTGTTTGTTCTTCCAGACTGTGTTATTAAGAGATCCCGCCGCTTTACTTGCTTTTAAGCTTTGTTGTCGTACTTCCTCTTCAACATCTCCGTAACTGGTTATATATGTTCCCAGATATCTAAACCTTGCTTCCTGCTTTATTATTTTCCCATCAATTTCGATTTTACATCGTAGGGGGTATTTAGATGTTTGTCATACATTTGGTTTTTTCTGCTGATATTATCATATTGTATTTCTTGGCTATTGTATTGAAGATGTGTGTTAATCTTTGGAGATCGTTTTCTGTCTAGTCGATTAATGTGGCGTCGTCTGCATAACATAATATTTGGATTTCTTTGTTCCCCATTCTGTAACCATGACCTTTACGTACTGCTTCCATTATTTCGTCCATTATTATATTAAAGAGCTGTGGGTTTAACGAGTCACCTTGTTTGACTCCGCTTGAAACAGTCTCAAAGTCACCGTCTAAATGTTGCCGGGTCCGACCCTGTCGTGATGGGTGAAAGTGAAACGTATTTTGCACACGAAATGTTTTTCAATAAGTCTCACGCTAGGGAGGACTTGATAATATGCGTCGAAATTCAAGTACTTAGAACAGGACACATGCTGCGCTGTCGGCTGCAGTATAGAGTTTTTATGGCATTTTCAGACAGAGGTCTGGAGAATGTTTATTTTGGAACAGGAAATGCCAACATAAATAAGTCAATGGTACTCAGGGCCGGCGATAACGGGCCTGCAAGGGATGCACTGCAGGCGGGCGCCCCTGTTTGGGGGGCGCCAAAATGAGCTTGTTTCTGCTGATGTTATGTAAAATACTAAGATAAAAAAATTCATTTTTTAAATGTGGTTTAAATTCGTCATAATACCCTAATTTGTGTTTGTTAATTTTGCATATCACACGACATGTAAAATATACAAAAATATGCAATGCGGCAAAGAATTCTTTCCATGTAGTAATATAATTTATTTGTCAAAGATATTATATCTCAACCAAACAACCTTGCTCTTAATGCTTTGTTTATTTTCTCCAAATTTCTTGCAAGTTGTAATTTTGTCAGCAGTTATGAGAGGAAGTGAATCATTTCTAGTAAAATAAACAAGATTGTGATACTGCTTTCTTGCGGCTTGTCTAATTTAAGTATTATGTATTTTACCTCTTAATTTTAGTATCGAGTTAAGGATTAATTCCATAAAAACATATGTATTTAAAATAAACATTTTAGTATTATTTCATGTGAGTATAATGCAGAATAGTTTGTCAGTTGTATACTCTTCATCTGCAGTTAAAGAATCAAGTGTTGTATTCAATTAATATAAAATTATATTTGTTAAATACTCAGTAATATTATTAAATTACACTTTCACATTATTACAGAAGCATAATCTTGAGGTTTTAAAGTTATTATTTTTATGTAGGTAAATAAAAATGCATTCAAAAAAAATTAGCAGAAAATCCGAAAAAGAAGAAATGACAAAAAACAATCTTAGTTCTTTTAGCTAATTTCTTAAAAGAGTTAAAGTGAAGTTGTTTTGTCAGATGATGGGTTCAATAAATCTGTACCGAACTTTATTTACCGGGGACATTTGCGGATAGCGGGACACCGACTTAGACGGTGCCCGGAACACACATTTTTAGGACACAATCCAAAATCAAGCATTAATAGAAAGAAAAGCTCTTCTAGCTACCCCTGAAATCAGGTGGTTTAACCATATAAAGTAAACCGAGGTAAACAAGGGCATCCTAGCAACGGCATGCGAGGGCATCCAACGTAACGTTTAGTACAAAGCCTCCTCATTCGTTATATACTGCGACGGGGGGAAGGGGGATAGTGGTATAGCTTGGGGGTCAGATGGTTACAACTCTAGGTTACGCAGTGTGACCGGTTTGATTTTCGTACATGTGGGTCTCACTGTTCCATTAGAACCCACATACCCACATAATGTCCCCGAGGCTGGGGTTGTATGAGTATCTGTGTGTATGTGGGGGGGGGGGGCGCCTTTGCTAGTTTTGCAGGCGGGTACCTTATACCCTAGCGCCGGCACTGATGGTACTGATAAATCCCTCAAATATTGAATTCTCAAAACTGGCCTGAGATTACGATGCAGCAGGTTTCGTGGGAACTCATGGATTTGTTATTGCAAAGATAGCGAGTTCGTATTGGTCGAAAGAAAAAATCATGGTTTTTGTAGGATGTCCTGAGTATGATTTTCTAGCTACCCGATTGGTAGAGAAATGTTTCGAATGATCAATATTGGACAAAGTAGGTGATGGCTGTTAGAATGGGAGGTAACTTCTTTATTTTGAAAGGGGGAACCCAAGTTTAAGGAGATGGAGTAGACAGTTCCATCTGGGCCATCATCAAGTTGAGTTCTGTTGGATCCGTCACCAAGTACAGTTCCATTTGAGAGTTCTGTTAAGTCTTTCATCAAGAAGTTTAGTTTCAAGTTGAGTTAGCCTTGGAGGGTCCATTGCTTGCACCGGTACCTGAAGGGTTGAGTTAAAAGTTTAGTTTGGAGTTGCAGTCAGTTTAAAGTGACGTTAAAATGCAGTTACCAGTTCTTCGCGGCTAAGAAATGAGCGCGGCAAAGCAGTGTGGTGGATAAATGGAACTCCGGCAATTTTCGTTGCTGTCAAACGAATTGTCGATAATTTATAAATACCATTTTTGGTATTCCTTTTTTTATGCAGTCAGATCCAGGAATTATGCCGAATAAGTTTTCTTTTTTCTGTTAATAGTTTCAACCCCCTAGTTGAATCCTATGGTTGCTAGTAAATTTTGATCCCGTTTAATGAACTTTTAATATTTTTGTTCGAGTAGTAGTAAATTTTGATCCCATTTAATGAACTTTAAAATATTTTTGTTCGAGTACAAAGCTGGATCTTTCTATGATAACTTTTTTTTATAAACTACCTGTACCCTTATGTACCTGTAAATATTGTAAAGTGACTTTCGAGTAGTGAAATAGCGTCTGGGACTTACAAACCAACCAACAACCAGAAGAAACCAGGACAATAATTGTAAAGGTATCATTTTTGTTTGTAGAACTTTTTGTTTCATTTTTTTTTTGATTTGGTAATCTGGATCTCAATCTGTAACACCGAGAGATCAGAAATTCATTTTCTTTGCTATTTTTTAATAAATAATGTTTTGATTTGCAAAATACAAATCTTATTATTTCCTTTCCTTTTCTCTTGCATCGTCAGAACAATAAAGAATTGGCTAAGTATAGAATATTGAGTATAGAGTAAATAAGGTAAGTTACATTATAATATTTTGTATATTATGTATTTTTTTGTGAGACCATTTATTTTGATGCAGGTATCTATTTTTCTTTTAATATTTGTTTTTTTTGTATAAAATTTGGTTCCTTAAGGTAACCAGTGGCGCCCAATATTTTTTTATTTTCTATTTTACATCCTTATTTCGATTTTTCTATCTTTTTAATTTTTCTAAGCTAATAAGAGTATATCATAAATACCTAACACAGATATTTAAATTTTACTCAAGTTATCGGTCAATCGTAGCCAGAATCGGCGATGAATGACAACACAACCTATCGTCTAATGGGTGCCTAAATACTTCGTAGATAACTAAAACTTACATACCTGTCCTAGTCATTAGAACGGGAATGTTCGATTTCTCGGTTGCCATTGCAAGTTCAAGGATCCTTGTAGATCGCGATTCCATCTGAAAAAGTAAGTAGTTACTAGTTATTTATTTTAGTGTGAACAATGTAGTATTCAAAAATATTCCCCATAAAAATATTGTTTTTTTCTGAAAGAACGAAACATCAGAATGTAACTTGATCTTGTTTTTTGTACTGGGAAAACTTTTATCATATACAACGTGGTATCCTTAGATATCACAAAGCAAAGTTTATATATTTTCAGCAACAGTGTGACACGAAGGTATATACCAATTCACACTCCACGGACATTTTTCAACGACACTATTTTAAAATAAACATATCACACTATAGAATAAAAAAATTTTAATGAATACATACCTTTGCAATCACAATGTAATATCGTCGTGATATCACGTTTTTGTGGAAAAACTAGTGCACCTTCCTCTTCGCTTGCGGAGCGACAACTGTCTTGTCTCGTTTTTGAAGCAAAGCACTCTGAAGAAAGAGATAACGTGACATCGCAATGTAGCACCGTTCCGCTGTTTCTTTTCCTCATACATTTGCTATTACTCACTGAATAGATACCGCGTTTTTGGAGAAAATAAAGTTCGACACGGCGGTTTTAATTATCAAATAAAAAAAATATTGAGTTTTTGGACTTGTCACGTTATTGAAGCAAAGAGGCGATTTGTACTCCATGTTTTAACATAAACGTGAAATAAGATAAATTTCAAATTTTGCCAATCAACTTTTGCGATTAAACTTTGCAATTCACGAATCCGCACCTTCTACTTTAAAAAATTCATAACTTTTATTACAATAAGACTAATTGAACAAAAATACCATTGTCTTCAGAAAAGTGAGCAATATATATTTTCTGTTTAGAAAAAAAATTTTAAAACTGACCAGAGTTGTAGCGAGTTAAACACGAAAAAACGTGATTTCATTTTTTTTTTATTTTTAGGGTAAAATTGCTATTTTGACCCACCTAAAAGTTAAAACAAATTTCATGTTCGTTTTCAACACCATCAAAAACGTAATGTAAGACAAAAATTAGCCATTCACCACCCATAGTCAGTATCTCAAAAAATAAGCGGTATTTTGGGGATTTCTTATGTCGATGTTAAAAGTTGCACTATTTTTTTCTATAAAACATTTTGTTCTAAAATTTTCCAGAGAACTTCTTTGTACTCAATATTTTAACATAAAAGTGATTAAAAAGCTAAATTTTAAATTTCGTTAACGTCTTCAGTTATTGTTGTTTCAAGATATGTACTTAAATTATCTGACGCGCTTAAAGTTAAAGTCATCGATGGTGATGTTCTCTCTGATTCTTTCTCTGTTGTGGTTATTGCGGCTCATATACATATATTTAGTTTTACTTTCATTAACTAGGAGACCAATCTTCTCCGCTGTTTTGGTTATTGCGGCTCAGATACATATGTTTAGTTTTACTTTCATTAATTAGGAGACCAATCTTCTCTGCTGTTTTGGTTATGGTGGCTCAGATACATATACTTAGTTTGACTTTCATTAATTAGGAGACCAATCTTCTCTTTTCGAACCTGCCGAAAGTCTCCTTCATCCATAATATGTGTCCCTTTTTAGATTGATATCGTCAAATGCCAACAATAAGTTTGGGCCTTCTCGACGAAATACTGTAGTCGGTTTTTTCATTCTTGCACTTCTGAATATGTGTTCCAGAGCTAAGGTGAAGAGTTGTAGTGAATGTGCATCTCCCTGTTTTAGTCCTATCTTTATTTCATATGTCAAGTCAAGTCAAATTTATTAATCACATGCGACATTATACAAAGTACATGTATGAGACAAGTCAAAGTTACAAACATACATCTTAAAAAGTATATAAATTAATAAAGACGATAAAACATACTTAAAAATTATTTTTAGAATATGGCTCTAGCTCACAAATGTATTGATGTACACACCTCCGAAAGTTTGGCTGATGTAAATTCATTCGTATATCTATTGGCAATTTGTTAAAGAAACTTATGGCTGCATAATGTGTGCTACCTTCCAACAAAACAGAACGATGTTGTGGAAGCATAAAGTGATTGTCTCTGAATCTTGTTGAATAAACATGGTTAAATTGAAATTGATTAAATTCATAAATTTTGCAATGTAAATACATTATACACGAAAATATATACAGACCAGGAATTGTAAGAATATTGTTTTGTCTAAAGATGCCTCTACAAGAATCTCTAAATTTCATTTTATACATTATCCTAATAGCTCTTTTCTGAAGTACGAATATCTGCTCTATACAATGACCTTTGACCAATTTGTTGACTCAAGGGTTTGAACAAAACGATTTATGTTCTTTTCACTATATGAATGGATGAATATATATATATATATATATATATATATATATAGTATTTTTACTACAAAAGCGATATTACGTTAATAAACATGGCAATAATGAAAAGTCATATTCTAATGTTTTGACAGTTCTCTTACGTCAAAAATTTTGACCTACGTAATATCGCTTTTGTAGTAAAAATACTATAGGCATCATTGTCTGTGTTAATGCTACATTGGAACAATTGCGCACGATGATCAGAGATAAAACCTTCTACAACCATTGTTTTTTGTTGGTAATTTATGTTTGTAGCAATATAATCAATTTGAGTTTTACTAGTTGCAGTTACTCTTGTATAATCATTCACAGTTACGGTTAAGCCATAAGAATCTAAAACATTTACCAAGTTCTGCTTACTTAGTGCATTTGATTTGAAATCTATATTAAAATCACCTGTTAATATTATAGCCTTACCTTCGGAGACTAGCACATCAAGTATTAGATCCAGTTTTGACATAAAAACATCAATAGAGCCACGTCCAGGCAGATAAATACATAACACAACACAATCAAAAAGGCAATAGTCTATTTCAACCGCACTCACTTCAAAATTATATTTCTCAGATTGAGAACATATATTAGAACGTTCCTTCCAAACCACACCCTCTTTCACATATATTGAAGACCCTCCATGTTCCCCTTGGTCACGGCAGAAAGATGAAGCCAGAGAAAATCCATTTATATGGTGTAGTTCTAGTTGTTCTTTAGATTTCCAGTGCTCAGTTAAACAGACACATATATTATGTAGACCATTGCACTGCAGGAAGAACTCTAGTTTTTCAATGCTTGTTGATACACATTGTATATTTTGATGAAGTAAGCCAAAACTTTTTTGATTGAAAGTTGAAGCATTTTTACCAACTGTGTCAAAATTAGGAGAATTGAAGACTTCTAACTTATCCAATTTAAAACCAGTTTTCTGACTAACACTTGGGATATTTAATAATGTAATATCTGGATCAAAAACTAAGCTTCTTCTGTCTGTTTTTTCTTGTGGTAAAAAAAACGACTTACAACAGCTCCGTGAGGCCAAACTTCGGGATTCATGGCCTTATTGAAATTCCTTGAACATATATTTACTTTGAACGATGAGTAAATTGTTGGATGTTTCGATTGAATCATTTCACATGTTGCTTCAGGAAAATTCACTTTAATTAACTCGGTTAGAGATTCAGTTGTAATTTCTTTATTAATTCTTGTAACATGTAGAGTTGAAATTTTTGGAACAACCTTAACCTCATCGCTATCTCTATTGCTATCTACTATAATTTTTCTTCGTCCGTTAAACTGATGTCGCCTAGGCCTAATAGTTTTCCATTCATGATCATTTTCCGCTTCATTTATAAGTATTTCATCGTTAGTAGGTTTTTCGTCCTCTACTAAATTAATGAAGTGATCCATTTTTAATCTGCTTTGCTCAAAAAGCAGTCCCTTCGAAACATCTGTTTTTGTTATTGTTTGGAAATTCTCTTGTTTATTTACGTCAGGTTTTTTCTTGGTAATTACCAGTTCACTTTTTGCTGCTCTGCCCATAAAGTTTTGTTTGTGTTCTTCTTTCTTTTTTTCGGCAATATTTAAATTGGTCTTATAATGTGTTTTGGAGTTCACAATAGTACTAGTAGATGGCGTTATATGTATCTTTGGTGAATCTGAATTCTCTTTTAATTGTTTTAGGAGAAAAATTAGATCTTCTTGTTCTTGGCACCTTTTTTCTAGATGATATGTAAGTTAACTTACAGCGTCAAGTTCCTTTTTAATGGTAATGGTCCTGTCTGATAATGTGTCACAGTGAGAACAGGTTATGTTATCTACCAAATCATAAGATTTATTGTCGCTCTTGCTGTTTATAAATTCACCAATTTTATTTATATAGGTAATCACTTGTGGATTTGCAACATTCACTGGTACTTTTAACGTCACAATTATGTCGATTAGTTCATTTTTCTTTAATTTATTTAACTCAGTCGTTAACGTGTTTGTATCACGCGCCGCCATCTTTTTCCCTGACATTGTCAATATGTCACCGAGTATAGTTGTCCAACTCTCACCTTACATCGTAACCGTTCCACACACGTCCGTATCAAATTGACCAATTGTTTTGGAAAGCCAAGTTCCTGCATCGCTGTCCACAGTCTAACCCTACATATTATATCAAATTCCTGTTTGAAATCTTTGAACATCTTAAGAAGCTCACGATCGAACTCCCAGCATTTTTCCATGATCTGTTTTATTGTAAATATCTAAATCCGCATTGATAATCCCCAACGATTTTTTCCGTGTACGTGTTGGTTCTTTCTAGCAGGATATTTGCATGGACTTTGTAGGTGGTATTTAGGAGCTTTATTCCCCGTTAGTTAATAAATTATTTTTTGTTTCCTTTTTTTATAGATTGGTACAATAATCCTGCTTTCCATTCATCTGGCATTGTTTTTCTCGCCAAATGCCTTGAATTGGTTTGTATATAGATTTGTAAATACAACGCTTCTCCTCAGTGTTTTAAGCCACTTTTAAGCGGATTTAGCAACGCTGCGTGCCGCCTTATTATTTTTAAGTGTTAATTGTTCATATCTCGGGTATTTGTTTTCTATTCTATGTAACTCTACGTATGTAAAATCTATGTACATATGTAAAAATCAATTTATATAGCAGGGGTGGCCAAGCTCCTTGATAGTCTGAGCCATTTTTAAAAATTTGAAATTTTTCGCGAGCCTCAATAACAATTATTTAAAAAGTGTAAAAAATGTATTAAATTTTTCTCTCACGAATTTTGAAATAAAATTGTTTACATTCTTCGATTCTTCATAATATCATCCTTCCATTTATTTCTGGGACGGCCTACTGATCTACCGTCTCTCAAAAAACACTGTCTTTAACACTCTGTCTTCCTCTGATCTCACCACATAACCTTCTCATCTTATCTTAGCTTTTATATGTCTGACGATGTTTTCAGTACCATACAGTCACCAACTCATCTTTGCGGCGCCTTCTTCACTCTTCTGTCAATTCATCTCTTTGAGGCTCAAATAAGAGAACTTTTCTTTCAAAAACCAGCAGCATATTTATTTCCCGCTGATGCAGAGTCCATGTTTTACTTCCATGTAACAATTAGGCGAATAATTGGCATGTACCTACAGTCTTAATTTAGATTGCCTTTTTAGCATCTTAGATCTTAATAATGATGATAGGGAGCATAATGCTCTATTCCAAGCAGCTATGCGTACTGAGATCTCTTTTTATATGTGGTTGTCATTTGTCGTCTGTTATTACCACAGATATTTAAATTTTTTTACTACATACTTCAAAGTTGTGGTCATTAATAGTTATGCTCTGCTAACTCTTGGTCTTGGATTTTTGTTTACTATTAGCATGTATTTCGTCTTCTCTTCATTTATTCGAAGGCCCAGACTACCTGTTTCTTCCTCGAGTTGTGAAAACACCTCTCTCACGTCTTTTGTAGAATGAATGACTACATCTAGATCGTCACCAAAAGCCAACCATAGTTTTGATCCTCCATTCTCAAATCTAAGGCCAAATTGAATAGGTGATAAGGGACCGGTCAAGTATTACGTAACGCAGATTGGGGGTGGGGGGTTAAAAATCTTCAAAAGTTGCGTTACGCAATAGTTAAATTCCTATAAGAGTGCGTTACATAGGGGGGAGGGTTAAATATCTTCAAAAATCGCGTTACGTAATACTTGAACGGTCCCTAAGGGGTCTTTTTGTCTGAGTCCTGATGTTACAATTTGTCTTTGTTATTTGTTGTCAGTAATTTAAGACATTTTGAAATACAAAAATTAAAAGTAACTCAGGTACATTTATTGAGAGCCACAAATAATCCTTCAAAGAGCCACATGTGGCTCGCGAGCCACAGTTTGGCCACCCCTGTTATATAGTATTCCAAACATCTAAACTTTATAATACCGAAATACCGAGTGGCGCTAATAACCACATAGGTTGATGCTCCTTAAATGTAAATAAAATAATAATAAATAATAATTTCAGCTTTAAGTAAAAAAAATAGCAAAAAGTATATGCGCATGTATTGAAACACGAATAGTTTAAACAAATACTCGTTTTTCAGAAGTTACAAGTTCAAGGCAAAGACAATTGTTTCTGTGTATTAGTTTTGTACTACAATAAAATAGCAATATAACTCGTGTGCATTTTAATGACAACCGAGTATGTAATTTTTCTAATTAGTTTGTCAAATTAGTGGTTGGAGATAAAAAGTTGCATGCAACAATGTATGTTTTATGGCATACAATTAAACCACTTAATAGTGGAATTATTTTTTCGTTTGAATGGATAGTTTTTAACAAATGTTGCTATATTTTATATACAGGGTGGTTCATCTTATTCGCCTCGGTCTCTGTACGGAAAACCACTTGATATTTTAAAAAAATTTCTTCACAAAAATATACAGGGCCTTTAATACTACAACCTAAAAATAATACGAATCATACAGGGTGTTCCAAAAAAGAGTGGTATATCAAAGTTATATTTTTTCTTATAGAATGCCCTATATCTGATGACATTATTGAATTGACCTTAAAAAATAAGCTATACTTTCATAAGGGTTCCCTATACCTAAATACAGGGTGTTTTGATTTATTTCGATTTTTATAAAAATGTCAGGTTTTAGAAAAAAATAAATATCTACGAATCTAAGAAGCAGTAACAAATTCTTTCTTGGATCTTAATAAAAGACTATTTAGCATACTTAAGCAGATGCTTATTGCAACAAAATTTCTTACAGGGTGGTCAAAATATGAGATTGTTCTATTAACAAATTCAAGCTGTAATAACTTACTTATTTTAAATGGAACACCCTGTATCTTACTAGTCTATCAAGTAGAAAATTTACTTAGCTTTCAATGCTTATTAGGGTTTCCTATACCTATCTCCCTTCATTTTTTAAATATTTAAAGATTTTTTAATTTGTAAGCTTTAAAAATTAGAATTACATACGTACCTATGTCGTGTTTATGTACAACACATCACCAACACCGGCAATATACTTAGACAAGTTACTGTCATTAATGAAATTTTCAGTGTTATCATGTAGTCACACAGAGTGTTGTATTATTTTAGTTGATTTTGGCCTACATGTGAAATTGAATAATACGTTTATTTTAAACTGCATACCCTATATGATGCCGTATTCTGGAAGATATTTAAATTATATTTCATTCCGTATAAGTATTTTCCATATCTTAACCCAACGGTTATTAAGTAAATTTAAGAACGCCACTTTTTGTTTGAATCTTTAAATCGCAATTACAAACAATTAAATGCAATGGCTACTTTGACGAAATCGAGCCTATTGTACAAAAATATGTAAAAATGGGTATTTACAGAATAACATGGGAATTTATATCTACAGAATAACATGTGTATTGAGAATGTTAACATGGAATTGAAGAGATTTTAAATATCTTCCATTATAAAGAATAGAATATCGAGTATGTCATTTAAAATAAGAACACTCTGTGTGATTAAATGATAAAATGTGAATTTTATTAATGAAACTATCTTGACTAAGATATTTAAGTATATTGCCGGTGTTGGTGATGTGTTGTACATAACCACGACATAGGTACTTAATTCTAATTTTTAAAGCTTACAAATTAGGAAATCTTTAAATATTTAAAAAATGAAGGGAGATAGGTATAGGAAGCTCTAATGAGAATTGAAAGCTAAGTAAATTTTCTACTCGATAGACTAGTAAGATACAGGGTGTTCCATTTAAAATAAGTAAGTTATTACAGCTTGAATTTGTTAATAGAACAATTTAATATTTTGACCACCCTGTAAAAAGATAGGTATAGGAAACCCTAGTACAAATTGAAAGCTAAGTAAATTTTCTACGCGATAGACTAGTAAGATACAGGGTGTTCTATTTAAAATAAGTAAGTTATTACAGCTTGAATTTGTTAATAGAACAATCTCATATTTTGACCACCCTGTAAGAAATTTTGTTGCAATAAGCATCTGTTTAAGTATGCTAAATAGTCTATTATTACGATCCAAGAAAGAATTTGTTACTGCTTCTTAGATTCGTAGATATTTATTTTTTTCTAAAACCTTACATTTTTATAAAAATCGAAATAAATCAAAACACCCTGTATTTAGGTATAGGGAATCTTTATGAAAGTATAGCTTATTTTTAAGGCCAATTCAATAATGTTATCAGATATAGGCCATTCCATAAGAAAAAATATAACTTTGATATACCACTCTTTTTTGGAACACCCTGTATAATTCACATTATTTTTGGGTTGTAGTATTAAAGCCCCTGTATATTTCTGTGAAGAAATTTTTTTAAAATATCAAGTGGTTTTCTGTACAGAGACCGAGGCGAATAAGATGAACCACCCTATATACCGGGTGGTGAATTGGAACACGGGCCATAGGAAACTCAATGTAAAATTCTAAACTGTTGAATTCCTGCTTCCCTAATTATTTTACATCAAAAGTCATAAGAAACTATTTGTAGAGAATTGAAATCTGTATTGAAAACAACTGTTAATATTGTTCTATGAACAATAATTATTCAAAATTTTGTAAAAATATAATACAATTTTCAGAGAAATACGCCAAAGTTACGCCACACACAGTGCAATAATGTGTATAAGATTGCATTCGGTGACAATGAGTTTATTATATTAACAATTTGAACTGTCAATTTCTTTATTTATTTTATCATTTATTGTTTAAAACACAATAAAGTTGATCAAATACCCTCAGTTAAGGAGAAAGTATTAATAATAAAGATATTTTCCTTAGTCAATAGTATGCTCACTGTCAGTTAAATAGTAACGTGTGGCCTAACATGCCCACACATACCTACTGCGGTAAATACATTATATTTTTCCAAAATTTTGGAATGTGTTTAAATCGTAGAACAATTGTAACTTCTGTTTTTAGTATAGATTTCAATCCTCTACAAATAACTTCTCATGACTTTTGATGTAACATAATTAGGGAAGCAGGAATTTAACAGTTTAAAATTTTACATTGAGTTTCCTATGGCCCGTTTTCCGATTCACCACCCTGTATATATATATATATATATATATATATATATATATATATATATACAAAACTGGATTCGAAATCCGATGTATTTATCGACCGTGCAAGTATATTCTATAACACTATAAAACAGTGTTGAAATTATCGGGAAATGCGGTCTGTGGCTTAGATTGAAACTACATTTAATTCTGTTGAATTCGATATTTCGATGAGTATTTATTAATTTTTCATCTTCATCAGGAACAAACTACAAAATTAACTAACAGTTAGGTACAAACATAATATTACAATGATATAACTTACGAATTGTTGTAGGTATGTTATATAAAGCAATTTAACTTAAAGCTATGCATGTCGTTTAACGAGAACGTCGAGGGCGGCACTGAATCAGGTATCTTTTCTCACATGTGTTAAGGGCCAAAAGTTCCAATATCGAGCCATCTGTTTAATATTCTGCTATTTTTAGAATTTTACAACATTGCAGTAAATTTCGCTTAATCTACTTGTGTCTGATTTGTAATTAATTGAACGTTTATTACTGTTTATGTGGTACATCTCGAGGAACAATCTTTTCTTATAATTGTTTTCTGAATCTAAGATCTTGATATCTGACAAATTAAATTGGTGTCCTGTTGTTATGGAATGGTGTGCTGCTGCATAAGTATTTTTGTGTGTTTTGCAATCACTTTTGTGCTGCGTTATTCTTTGTTTCAACCATTGCGATAATTGTCCTATATACTGCCCATCACATTCGAGACAAGAAAGTTGATAGATGATATGACTTTGATTTATAAGCGGTGTCTGGTCTTTAAGCTTCGAGAATAAGCTATAGTTGGATATGCTATTGTATTTCGCTATTTTGATTTTCGGAATTCCGTTCAGCAGCTTGATTATATTGTTGGTTAAGCCATTTATGAAGGGCAACTTTTTGTAAATCACGGGATCTGATGGTCTGTTGTCACGTTGCCCGTCGTATAAGTCTGAGTTATATATCAGTTGCTTAAGAATTTTACTTGGATAGCCGTTGTTCAAGAATATGTTCTAGAGTATTTTTAAATTCTTTTGTGTGAACAGGTCATTGCTGATGTGTAAAATTCTGTTTTTCATTGCCACAACAGTGTTGTGTTTTTGGCTTTTCGAGTGCTGAGAGAAATAATTTATATATCTTCCAGAGTCAGTTGGTTTCTGATACCAATCCAAAATTATCTTGTTCTCTGTGGTTCTTATCACCTTAGTGTCTAAAAAGGGCACACTTTGTTCTTTCTCCTCCTCAACGGTAAATTGTAGGTGTTTGTGAAATCCATTGAAGAGGTCCAGTGTAGTTTGAATAGAGTCCTCGGGGATCGCACTTATCACATCATCCACATATTTGTATATGAACGGTAACTTGAACGGTAGTCGTGGAATTACTATATCAAATAGATGATCTAAAACTATGGTGGCTAGAATGGGGCTGATAGGAGAGCCCATGGGAGTGCCAAAAATTTGTGAGTAAAAAGTTCCCCCGAAAGAAAAGTAAACATTAGAAAAAATAAAATCGATTAGTTTGAAGAAGTTATTCTTACTTAGTGTGGTGTTGGGTTCAATTAAGTGCCAATTTTGCTCTAAAATTTCAATGATCAAGTTGAGAGGAATATTCGTGAAAAGCGATACCGCATCTAAGGATATAAGTACATAGGTTTGAGGAATTGTAACATTCTTAATTAGTTCTACAAACGTAAATGTATCTTTCACATTATAATTAGTTTGATATTCAAAAGTGGCAGTTAGAATGTTTGCCAAGTATTTCGAGATGTTGTATGTAGTGGAGTTGATTGAGCTGATGATAGGGCGAAGAGGAACATTGCTTTTGTGAATTTTTGGTAGACAGTATAACTTTGGAAACATCGAATTGTAGATCATTAGTTGTTTTGCAGCATTAGCGTCTATCTCACCTATGGATTTCAGGTTCTTAATAATATTGTGGTATTTGGTTTGTATTTTCACCGTTGGATCAGTGTTTAATTTGGTGTACGTGGAAGAATCCTGTAGCATTATCTCAGTTTTATCCATATATTCTGATTTATCAATGGCAACCGTACACCCACCTTTGTCTGATTGCAAAATGTATAGATCTGGATTTGATTTCAAAAACTTGCGTGTTTTTTCAAACATCCTGTTGAAGTGGTTTGGTTTGTTTGTTGTAGTGTGGTTCACATAATTAGTTATGATATTGGTTGCTCTAGCTCGTACGACATCCTTTGATTCATCTTAACCAACAATATAATCAAGCTGCTGAACGGAATTCCGAAAATCAAAATATAGCTTATTCTCGAAGCTTAAAGACCAGACACCGCTTCTAAATCAGAGTCATATCATCTACCAACTTTCTTGTCTCGAATGTGATGGGCAGTATATAGGACAAACATCGCAATGGTTGAAACAAAGAATAACGCAGCACAAAAGTGATTGCAAAACACAAAAATACTTGTGCAGCAGCACACCATTCCATAACAACAGGACACCAATTTAATTTGTCAGATATCAAGATCTTAGATTCAGAAAACAATTATAAGAAAATATTGTTCCTCGAGATGTACCACATAAACAGTAATAAACGTTCAATTAATTACAAATCAGACACAAGTAGATTAAGCGAAATTTACTGCAATGTTTTAAAATTCTAAAAATAGCAGAATATTAAACAGATGGCTCGATATTGGAACTTTTGGCCCTTAACACATGTGAGAAAAGATACCTGATTCAGTGCCGCCCTCGACGTTCTCGTGAAACGACATGCATAGCTTTAAGTTAAATTGCTTTATATAACATACCTACAACAATTCGTAAGTTATATCATTGTAATATTATGTTTGTACCTAACTGTTAGTTAATTTTGTAGTTTGTTCCTGATGAAGATGAAAAATTAATAAATATTCATCGAAATATCGAATTCAACAGAATTAAATGTAGTTTCAATCTAAGCCACAGACCGCATTTCCCGATAATTTCAACTCTGTTTTATAGTGTTATAGAATATATATATATATATATATATATATATATATATATATATATATATATATATATATATATATAAAAATAAATAAGCAAAATCATTGGCTAATACTCGTAAAGTGAATGTGAATTTAGTTGGAAATATATAAAATGATGAAGGGTCATCATTCCATACATTTCTGTGCAACTATATACACCGGTGTTTCGGCCTATTTGGGCTTCGTCAGTATAGTGTAGCAAGTTAAAAAAGTTGTTTGTTAACTTGTAAAAGGATTACTACAGGATTCTTATATAAATGACCCTTCATCATTTTATATATTTCCAACTAAATTCACATTCACTTTACGAGTATTAGCCAATGATTTTGCTTATTTATTTTTATATTTGTACTCGATTAAACAACATCATTTCATTTTATATATATATATATATATATATATATATATATATATATATATATATATATATCAAAAATTAATAACCATTTTCAATTTCGTTGCAAAACGAAAATACAGCCGAACCATATTCTAGTCCAATCAGAGAGTGCATCAAGCACCCCTACCGGTTTCGAAACTTATTAGTCTCTCATCAGGAGGCACATATGCTGCTCTCCCCGATCCAACCAAAACAAACCCCAGCGTGCAGTCCCGGATTGCAACGAACGAAATGGCATAGATGCCCTAGCGGCAACTGCTACAACATGACTAAGTTTTCACTCTAACGGCATATAAAACAACATAATGCTATTCTACACCCCACCAGAATGAAAACAATGGGAACCTTCTCTGATTACACCTCCGAGGCTTCTACAATATGCAAGCCATACGGATGCTGAGACTAAGGAAGATGAGGGAATTCTACAATTTACAATTCACGTCCCATCTGCTCAGCGCGGTAAAGTTCCAACGAGAATGGTTCCCTTCGTACTCCAACCAGAGTAAATGTAAATCAAAAATGAATAACCATTTTCAATTTCGTTGCAAAACGAAAATACAGCCGAACCATATTCTAGTCCAATCAGAGAGTGCATCAAGCACCCCTACCGGTTTCGAAACTTATTAGTCTCTCATCAGGAGGCACATGTGCTGCTCTCCCCGATCCAACCAAAACAAACCCCAGCGTGCAGTCCCGGATTGCAACGAACGAAATGGCATAGATGCCCTAGCGGCAACTGCTACAACAAGACTAAGTTTTCACTCTAATGGCATATAAAACAACATAATGCTATTCTACACCCCGTTATCATCGTTATTTTTTAGGGGCAGGATAAGTAAAACTCTTTGTTATTATCGAGCTTTCGCAAAATTTATTTGCTCTTTCAAGATAAGCTAAAATAAGTATATGATAAATACAATGAAATTAGAGATAAAGTACATTGTATATAAAAGCATAAAAAACTTACAACTTGAGGTTATTCCATAAAGTAAACATTTTTACAAAACATAATGTAAAATTTGATGACTAAATTTCATAAATTAAATTTTCAAATTTTGGCACCATTTTAATTTTTTATTAACTAAAGAATAATTGGCAAAATTCATATATCTAGTTATACCTACTCTAATTTAAAGTATACTAATATTGAATAATCTAATACTAGTTTTTAACAACTTCACATAAACAGATATTGGTGTTCTTTTTGACATTACTTCAAATGTCTTTCTGGCATTAGTCAAATTTAAAACTAAATTAAATCAGATCTTTCCTTATATTTTTTTTACAAATTGAAACATTGTTATTTGGATTATATAAAATAGAAATTTATATACATTATGTTTTGTAAAAATGTTTACTTTATGGAATAACCTCAAGCTGTAAGTTTTTTATGCTTTTATATACAATGTACTTTATCTCTAATTTCATTGTATTTATCATATACTTATTTTAGCTTATCTTGAAAAAGCAAATAAATTTTGCGAAAGCTCGATAATAACAAAGAGTTTTACTTATCCTGCCCCTAAAAAATAAGTGACTGCAACCCCAAAACAAAACATATATATATATATATATATATATATATATATATATATATATATATATATATATATATATATATATGAAAGGAAACGGCAATTGCATTTTATTTCACTTCGACCACCACCGATATTCTACACGACGTGTTTCGAGCTCATGTCAAGCTCTCGTCAGGAACATCTAGGTGGATGGTCGAGGTGTAAGAAAATGCTTTTGGCCTTTCTGGTAAAAATAAAATAACCAGACTTCAGTACACTTGGTACGACATCTATATTAATTAAACGAAAAGATTTCTCTGGTATACAGAAGAAACCTTTTCCGTAGCGGACGCGAAAATGTAAATTTCAAAGTCTTCATAAAAGACGATGAACGACAAAAGACACCTCTTTGTGTCACAGATTTGTCTACAAAGCCACGTTATTCGCTACACATTCGTCAATAACGGAGAAGAACCGTGATATGAAAGGAAACGGCAATTGCATTTTATTTCACTTCGACCACCACCGATATTCTACACGACGTGTTTCGAGCTCATGTCAAGCTCTCGTCAGGAACATCTAGGTGGATGGTCGAGGTGTAAGAAAATGCTTTTGGCCTTTCTGGTAATAATAAAATAACCAGACTTCAGTACACTTGGTACGACATCTATATTAATTAAACGAAAAGATTTCTCTGGTATACAGAAGAAACCTTTTCCGTAGCGGACGCGAAAATGTAAATTTCAAAGTCTTCATAAAAGACGATGAACGACAAAAGACACCTCTTTGTGTCACAGATTTGTCTACAAAGCCACGTTATTCGCTACACATTCGTCAATAACGGAGAAGAACCGTGATATGAAAGGAAACGGCAATTGCATTTTATTTCACTTCGACCACCACCGATATTCTACACGACGTGTTTCGAGCTCATGTCAAGCTCTCGTCAGGAACATCTAGGTGGATGGTCGAGGTGTAAGAAAATGCTTTTGGCCTTTCTGGTAAAAATAAAATAACCAGACTTCAGTACACTTGGTACGACATCTATATTAATTAAACGAAAAGATTTCTCTGGTATACAGAAGAAACCTTTTCCGTAGCGGACGCGAAAATGTAAATTTCAAAGTCTTCATAAAAGACGATGAACGACAAAAGACACCTCTTTGTGTCACAGATTTGTCTACAAAGCCACGTTATTCGCTACACATTCGTCAATAACGGAGAAGAACCGTGATATGAAAGGAAACGGCAATTGCATTTTATTTCACTTCGACCACCACCGATATTCTACACGACGTGTTTCGAGCTCATGTCAAGCTCTCGTCAGGAACATCTAGGTGGATGGTCGAGGTGTAAGAAAATGCTTTTGGCCTTTCTGGTAATAATAAAATAACCAGACTTCAGTACACTTGGTACGACATCTATATTAATTAAACGAAAAGATTTCTCTGGTATACAGAAGAAACCTTTTCCGTAGCGGACGCGAAAATGTAAATTTCAAAGTCTTCATAAAAGACGATGAACGACAAAAGACACCTCTTTGTGTATATATATATAAACTTATTAAACCATTGTTATTAAACTTGTTAAACCATTAGCCTTGGATCTTTTGATCACTGAGTGTGTTTCAAAGATCTACATCTTATGTTTTTAAATATATATATATATATATATATATATATATATATATATATATATATATATATATATATATATATATATATATATATATATATATAAACTCCTGGACAAAATTAACGCACCACTAATATTTTTCTCAATAATCTTTATTTATTAATAATTTACTGTACGACAAGTTGCCTATGGACCTTGTTTGACAGTGACAGTTATTATGTAAGCTAATAATAGTCTTGTTTTAACAATTATTTGTACTAAACTTCGTTTTAGACTAAAAGTGAGTTAAACTTTTCATAAAAAAGTGCCGACTAAAGCAAAGTGCTTGTGAGCAACAAGCTTTTTATTGTGATATTTTTCATCACATGCATGTTTGGAAGTTCACTTGCATAAAAATCAAATAAAAAAATGAACCGCCAAAGAAATTTGTCAATGAATGAGGCAGTGCGAGCATCGACTCTCCTAGATGAAGGATATTCAATGCGATACATTGCAGGTTTGTTAGGAAGACATCATTCCAGTATCAGACGCAAGGTGAGACGAAATGAAACAGGGTCGTACCATCGAAGACCAGGGCAAGGGCGAAAACGTTGCACTAATCAAATTGATGATCGTTATTTGAGACAACGTGCTCTCAGAGATAGGAGAGTCAAGAGCAATTTGCTAAAAAATGAAGCAGATGTTCGAAATGTCGCGATATCGTCTCGAACAGTTAGAAGACGTTTACATGAAGCAGAATTGAGCAACAGGAAAGCGGCCAAAAAACCCTTGCTTACCAGAGAACACAGGGTTCAGAGATTAAATTTTGCAAGATTGCATCAAAGCTGGACCATCGATGATTGGAAACGAATTCTTTTCTCCGATGAGACTAGAGTAAGCCTAAAAGCTCCAGATGGTCGTGAGCGTGTCTGGCGAAGGCGAGGAGAAAGGTTTGCCAGCTGCAATATCTCTCCTAAAGTACCTTTTGGTGGTGGCTCTAAAATGTTTTGGGGGGAATTTGTTTTGAAGCTCGTACGGAGTTGGTCCCTATACGTACGAGGTCTATGAATGCCCATTATTACTTAGACAACATTATTGTCGAACATGTAATGCCTTTTGCTCCGTTTCTTGGACCTAATTTTTTATTCATGCAAGATAACGCTCGTCCTCATGTGGCTCGACAGGTTATTGGCTACCTAAATGATGTTGATATTCCATTATTAGAGTGGCCACCTAACAGTCCGAACATGAATCCTATAGAGCATCTATGGGATTATCTAAAAAAAAAAAGATTCGAAGTCGTAGACCCCCTATTGCCAATCACAACCAATTCATTGAGGCCGTTATTGAAGAATGGGAGAATATTCCGCAAGCTTTTGTTGAACATTTGATATCAAGCATGCCTCGACGTATAAATGCAGTCATAAGAAGTAGAGGAGGACCTACACGGTATTAGTGTTGACCCAGATGCATTTTATTGTGTTACTTTACTGATTTTTTGCTTTTTGCAATTTGGAGTTATGCTAGCTTATTTACGCATTTCCGGCAATAATAAATTTTTAAAGAAACAATATGGCAAATTAGGGTCATAATAAAGTCATGTTGGACTTATTTGTAGGTGTTTATTATTATTTCAATGTAACTTAGTTTTATTTCGTGTTCATAGTATAAATATTTAGATTAATTAAAGTGGTGCGTTAATTTTGTCCAGGAGTTTATATATATATATATATATATATATATATATATATATATTTTTTTTTTTTTTTTTTTTTTTTTTAATACCCAATAAACCTCAACCCCATTTTTATATATATATATATATACAGGTCCAGCGATATTTAAACGGATCATAGCCAATACATGTATTTCGGCTCTAGGCGGTTGGCCAACAAAATTTTGTCAAATAATTATTATATTATACAAGTCCAATACCTCAGTCGACTGCTGGATTCTGAACTAAGCTACGTAAATGCTAAAGCCCGCCTACATTTACCATTTCATTCTGTTTTAAATCAACCGAACGAGTCTAGAGGTGGGCTAATTTACGATACAGTGATATTTTATTCATTGTGATTTTTGTCTGTAACTGAATCAGTCATTGTGAAAACAATACATGTTACAATGTGTAAACTTTTAAGGAAACGTAAAAATATTTTCATTAATAGTTGGATATTCCGAGATAATACAATATTTTATACAGTGAGCACGTAAAGGTTGGAATAAATTCATTTTCTCGAGAATGGACGATTTTGGTAAAAAATCCCAAAACAGGTCAATTTTTTTTCAAATTGCGACTTTTTGACATATGTATCATACTAGTGACGTCACCCATCTGTACGTGATGACGTCATCTATAATTTTTTTAAATGAGAATAGGGGTCGTGTGATAGCTTATTTGCAAGGTAATTCAATTCTCTATTCAGTAATGTAAACATTAACTAATTATTTATACAGGGTGTCCAAAAAAAATTTTTTTTGAATTAAATTTATTGACAAAAAGAAGAATTTGTGTAATATATTTAACTTAAAATACATTTTACTGCTGTCAGAAAAAACAGGAAATAATGTTTATTTGACAAATAAATATTGTTTTTTGCATAAACTCAATATTAAAGCCGCCACCCACCTTCCTCTTAACAGTTTGAACATTTGATTTAAGCGAAAAGGAATGATTATTTTCCAAATAAACATTTTTTCTGTTTTCTGAGAACAGTAAAATGTATTTTGAACTAAATAAATTACATTCATCCTTCTTTTTATGTCAATAAATTTAATTCAAAATAATTTCTTTTGGACACCCTATATAAATAATTATGTAAATGTTTATATTACTGCATAGAGAATTAAATTACCTTTCAAATGAGCTATCACACGACCCCTATTCCAATTTAAAAAAATAATCGATGACGTCATCACGCCCAGGTGGGTGACGTCACTAGTATGATATATATGACAAAAAGTCGTAATTTAAAAATAAAAATTGACCTCTTTCGGGATTTTTTTCCAAAATTGTCCATTCTCGAGAAAATTAATTTATTCCAACCTTTACGTGCTCTCTGTATAAGTATTATGGGTTATAAATGAATCTTTCTGAAAGGCAAAACAAGTTTATGTTTATGTATATATTTATATGTAAATTTAATGGCGTTGAAAAGCGTCGTCATTTTACCCAAAATATGGTCTTAGATTGTTTTCGCAATGACCGATTCAATTGTGATTTAATAGAGCAACGAAATATTCGTATGTTAAACTCCTAATAAAAAGTGTTACCACTATGGACCATCGTAAAATTCTACACGTGTTATTATTTTGTTTAGGTCACTATTACAAAATTGGGTTTGCTATTAGAACGCATACCATGCCATTAGTGCCAAACAAAAATAGAAAAATTTAGTAGTTTATGGAACGTTTTTATATAAGTGGATGATAATTATGCATCATGCAATATTTGTAAGATAAAGCTGTCTTATAAAACTTAGAGAACTTAGAAAACAAAATTTTAATGCATTATTGTTTCCTATAATGAACAAAATGTTAAAGGTGGTACAAAATGATGTGAAAATGAAATATTTTGGATGCTTTGCACACACAATAAATGAACTTTATTGTGAACGATGGCTTAAAGGATGAGGAAATCAGCCACAATTTAACTTAAAAAAATGATTTTATTGACGTTTCAACTTCTACCTCAGATGTTGTTATCAAAAGTGATATAAGAAAATCATTAAAAATTTAACCAAAATAAAAAATACCATTAGCCATTTTAAAAAGAGTTCTACAAGCAACTGCTAAACTTTTAGATTTTGAAAAAATCCAGGAAACGGGAATCCTCTCAAATTACTGCAAGATGTTTCCACATGTTGTAATTCGACATTTTATATGTTGGAAAGATTTATTCAGCTAGAAGAAATTGTTAAGGCTATTATAAGCATAACAAATATGTACGTAAACACTAGTTCAACAATGTATGAGTATTTTATTAAACTGTCGATAAACTGTCGATTTCAACTTTTCTTGGCAGAATAAGGTTTCGACTAATTCCTTTTAAGGATCCAACAAATGCGGAAATAGCACAGAAAATAGAATCGCTCTTATTGCAGAAAAACTTGGAATGGAACAAAAAGATAAAGGATTTACGACCCAAATTTTATTAGAACATTAGAAAACATCTGCAGATCCGGATGATATTATGGGATCGCAGGATCAGCCACGAGGCACTACGACAAGCAGGGCAATAATAGAAATGCAAAGATTTAGGGAATGCGATCGGTTGCCGCGAAATGAAGATTCGTTAAAATGACGGAGAGAAAATAAATATATTTTTCCTTATCATGCACAAGTAGCTCAAGAACGAATTAGTGTCATTGGAACATCAGTGCCTTGCGAACGGTTATTTCCAAAGCTGGTCTAATTATTTCTGATTGAAGAACTCGAGTTAATTATAAAAAGGTTAAAAGGCTGCTATTCTGAAATTTTAATTTAAAAGTACCAAATAGTAACTAATAAGTATTTGTAGCAAATACTGGTATTTAAAGTTTACTTTGTATTTCGTTTTTAAGAGGGTAGGCGCAAATTTTCGGGACAATGCTATTTAAATGCATTTATTTCTTTCGAATCCTAAGAAAACTAGTAAGTATTTTTGAAAAATTTAAAAGCAGAATAAAAAATTACATAATTACCGAGTGCTAAAAGTCCCTGAAAACTTCTATAATGTGTATTTTAATAAGTTACAGCGGTAAAAAGAAGAGAAAATTGAGTGTGATTTTTAATTTCAAATATCTCATTCAAATGACACTTTTTTTATTCTAATGGACTTTCGGCCCTCGATAATAATGTAATCTTTCATTCCGCGTTTATATTTTTCAAAAATACTCATTATTTTCTTAAAATTCGAAAAAAATGAATGCATTGAGAAAGCATTGGCCCGAAATTTGGCGCCTATGCTCTTGTTAGATTTTATAATAACAATTAAGACAATGAAAAAAACATGAAATTATTTATTAATGCGATATTATTTTCATTACAAAAACTACTTTTTGAATAAAATTGTTTCTCATTCTAACAGACCTAATTTTATAATCATGACCTCGACAAAATAATAGCACCTGTTGAATTTTTTTGAACATTTTTAATTAGGAGTTTAAAATACGACTATTTTGTTGCTCTGTTAAATCACAATCACAGATAAAAATTACGATGGGTTACGGTTACATGATTGCAAATACTTCTAGCCCACCTCTAGGTCAGAATCAGGTATAAGAATTATTATACGACCGGTTCCTTTAAGGGTCCGCCTCGCGATCGCGCCAAGGAATAGAACCGAACCGACCGGCGACCTGACTACATGCAGAAGGCGATTGCAGAATTTGCAGATCCTTCTAGCTTTTTGTGCATACGCGGTACGAATAGAATATTTTATTTTTATAAGTTTAAGTTTATGGATATGGTTTTTTCACCTAAAATATTGTATGAAGCTATTTCTTTGTGGCGTTTATGTAATTTATTATTCTAAATACGAAATAAGCCACAATTTAACTTAAAAAATTATTTTGTTAACTTTTATTTCGAACGTCGTTGTCAAAATACAAAATATTAATAATTTAAACAAAAATGTTGTTGCTTAGTAAAAAAAATCTTCTAATAATTGCCGATATGAATGAGTTAGAATAAATTATATTATTAGAAGAAATTTTTTTTACTAAGCAACAACATTTTTGTTTAATTTATTGATACTGTGTATTTTGACAACGACGTCCGAAGTGGAGGTCGAAACGTTAACAAAATCATTTTTAAGTTAAATTGTGGCTTATTTCCCATTTAGAATAATAAATTACACAAACGCCACAAAAAATAGCTTTAGAACAATATACATAATATTATGTATAATGCCAATCATCATTATCCATAAATAGATACGATACACATGAAATATTTAGCACTATAAATATTAAAATAAATATTTTAGGTCAAATTATATGTTTTAAATACATATCCAAAAACTTATAAAAATAATAACCCATTCGTACCGCGTATCTGCAATCGCCTTGTCTGTGCATGTAGGTAGTGGGTTCGGTTCGGTTCTATTCCTTGGCGCGGTGCGGACCCTTAAGTCCGATTATGTACTTTCGGCTCATTCGGCAGGGCTCGCTATTTTAGTAAATTCCCAAAAAGAGAGATAGAAGTAGGAGGTTCTAGTTCAAAGATATTTTCTACATGCCAATGTTAATGTTGCTATGATTTCTGGTTTTAATGTCTGGAACTTTTATATTGGTCCACTATCTCAAATGCAGTTCAAACACTGTGTCTTAAAAAGCTATGTTCCATATTTCTTTAATTTATACTGTATATATATATATATATATATATATATATATATATATATATATATATATATATATATATATATATTCTATAACACTATAAAACAGTGTTGAAATTATCGGGAATTGCGGTCTGTGGCTCAGATTGAAACTACGTTTAATTCTGTTGAGTTCGATATTTCGATGAGTATTTATTAATTTTTCATCTCCATCAGGAACAAACTACAAAATTAACTAACAGTTAGGTACAAACATAATATTACAATGATATAACTTACGAATTGTTGTAGGTACGTTATATAAAGCAATTTAATTTAAAGCTATGCATGTCGTTTCAGGAGAACGTCGAGGGCGGCACTGAATCAGGTATCTTTTCTCACATGTGTTAAGGGCCAAAATTTCCAATATCGAGCCATCTGTTTAATATTCTGCTATTTTTCGAATTTTAAAACATTGCAGTAAATTTCGCTTAATCTACTTGTGTCTGATTTGTAATTAATTGAACGTTTATTACTGTTTATGTGGTACATCTCGAGAAACAATCTTTTCTTATAATTGTTTTCTGAATCTAAGATCTTGATATCTGACAAATTAAATTGGTGTCCTGTTGTTATGGAATGGTGTGCTGCTGCACAAGTATTTTTGTGTGTTTTATGTTTTATTTCACTTTTGTGCTGCGTTATTCTTTGTTTCAACCATTGCGATGTTTGTCCTATATACTGCCCATCACATTCGAGACAAGAAAGTTGATAGATGATATAACTCTGATTTAGAAGCGGTGTCTGGTCTTTAAGCTTCGAGAATAAGCTATAGTTGGATATGCTATTGTATTTCGCTATTTTGATTTTAGGAATTCCGTTCAGCAGCTTGATTATATTGTTGGTTAAGCCATTTATGAAGGGCAACTTTTTGTAAATCACGGGATCTGATGGTCTGTTGTCACGTTGCTCGTCGTATAAGTCTGAGTTATATATCAGTTGCTTAAGAATTTTACTTGGATAGCCGTTGTTCAAGAATATGTTATAGTGTTTTTAAATTCTTTTGTGTGAACAGGTCATTGCTGATGTGTAAAATTCTGTTTTTCATTGCCACAACAGTGTTGTGTTTTTGGCTTTTCGAGTGCTGAGAGAAATAATTTATATATCTTCCAGAGTCAGTTGGTTTCTGATACCAATCCAAAATTATCTTGTTCTCTGTGGTTCTTATCACCTTAGTGTCTAAAAAGGGCACACTTTGTTCTTTCTCCTCCTTACCGGTAAATTGTAGGTGTTTGTGAAATTCATTGAAGAGGTCCAGTGTAGTTTGAATAGAGTCCTCGGGGATCGCACTTATCACATCATCCACATATTTGTATATGAACGGTAACTTGAATGGTAGTCGTGGAATTACTATATTAAATAGATGATCTAAAACTATGGTGGCTAGAATGGCAAATCATTGAAATTTTAGAGCAAAATTGGCACTTAATAGAACCCAACACCACACTAAGTAAGAATAACTTCTTCAAACTAATCGATTTTATTTTTTCTAATGTTTACTTTTCTTTCGGTGGAACTTTTTACTCACAAATCTTTGGCACTCCCATGGGCTCTCCTATCAGCCCCATTCTAGCCACCATAGTTTTAGAGCATCTATTTAATATAGTAATTCCACGACTATCGTTCAAGTTACCGTTCATATACAAATATGTGGATGATGTGATAAGTGCGATCCCCGAGGACTCTACTCAAACTACACTGGACCTCTTCAATGGATTTCACAAACACCTACAATTTACCGTTGAGGAGGAGAAAGAACAAAGTGTGCCCTTTTTAGACACTAAGGTGATAAGAACCACAGAGAACAAGATAATTTTGGATTGGTGTCAGAAACCAACTGACTCTGGAAGATATATAAATTATTTCTCTCAGCACTCGAAAAGCCAAAAACACAACACTGTTGTGGCAATCAAAAACAGAATTTTACACATCAGCAATGACCTGTTCACACAAAAGAATTTAAAAACACTCTATAACATATTCTTGAACAACGGCTATCCAAGTAAAATTCTTAAGCAACTGATATATAACTCAGACTTATACGACGGGCAACGTGACAACAGACCATCAGATCCCGTGATTTACAAAAAGTTGCCCTTCATAAATGGCTTAACCAACAATATAATCAAGCTGCTGAACGGAATTCCTAAAATCAAAATAGCGAAATACAATTGCATATCCAACTATAGCTTATTCTCGAAGCTTAAAGACCAGACACCGCTTCTAAATCAGAGTCATATCATCTATCAACTTTCTTGTCTCGAATGTGATGGGCAGTATATAGGACAAACATCGCAATGGTTGAAACAAAGAAGAACGCAGCACAAAAGTGATTGTAAAACACACAAAAATACTTGTGCAGCAGCACACCATTCCATAACAACAGGACACCAATTTAATTTGTCAGATATCAAGATCTTAGATTCAGAAAACAATTATAAGAAAAGATTGTTTCTCGAGATGTACCACATAAACAGTAATAAACGTTCAATTAATTACAAATCAGACACAAGTAGATTAAGCAAAATTTACTGCAATGTTTTAAAATTCGAAAAATAGCAGAATATTAAACAGATGGCTCGATATTGGAACTTTTGACCCTTAACACATGTGAGAAAAGATACCTGACTCAGTGCCGCCCTCGACGTTCTCGTGAAACGACATGCATAGCTTTAAGTTAAATTGCTTTATATAACATACCTATAACAATTCGTAAGTTATATCATTGTAATATTATGTTTGTACCTAACTGTTAGTTAATTTTGTAGTTTGTTCCTGATGAAGATGAAAAATTAATAAATACTCATCGAAATATCGAATTCAACAGAATTAAATGTAGTTTCAATCTAAGCCACAGACCGCAATTCCCGATAATTTCAACACTGTTTTATAGTGTTATAGAATATACTTGCACTGTCGATAAATACATCGGATTTCGAATCCAGTTATATATATATATATATATATATATATATATATATATATATATATATATATGATGTAAACAATTAATTAAAGTTTACGAAAGCTTGGATCAAGTAAAAAGTGTTTTCTTTTCACATAAAATTTGCTGAATTCCCCAATAATACAACCTTTTATCTAACATTGTCAACAAAGACTTCCCTTCTGGTCTCTGGTCTCTTTATA